>NC_142312.1:26317272-26468787 GCF_054855325.1 Carica papaya | reverse complement strand
GATTTGGCCATAGGTAAGCTTAAAATCGAATTTCGTGTAAAAAGAGAAGTTAAGGCGATCGGAAAGGGTTCTGGTGCGACGGCGTGTGGCGGCGGTCGGCTCCCCGGCAGCTGGATCTTCTCCGACAAGGGGTTCTGGCGGTTAGGGTTAGGGCTTGGTGCAGATGGGGGTTATTTATATTCATCCGCTTTTGATCTGGACCGTCGATCGCGTTTGATCTGAACCGTCCGATTGCGATTAAATAGGGAGTGAATCTGAGCTGTTCATCACAATCCTATATCGACCGTCCATCATGATTCTCTCTGAACTGTCCGATCGCATTTAAATCTGGCCGTTCGATCGCGTTTGGGAGGGAACGCATCCAGACCATCTGTGCGCGTGGGAACGGACCTTAGTCGTTCGATCACGGGCACGCAGATCGCCCACGTAGCCTCCCGCGTCAGCGTCTCTACCACTTGGCGCATCCTGGTTGGTCATGACTATTGACCGAACGTCTGACGTGGCGAAATTTCCAAAACTCAAATTTTCTCAATTTTTCTCTAAAATTATTTTCAATTTAATTCTTTATCAATTTTATTTTATTTTTATCTTAAATAAAATAAAATAAAATACAATAAAATAAAATAAAATAATAAAAATTATATTTATCTTTTGTTTAATTTAAAAAAAAAATTTGTGGGTGTTACATTTTAAGTGTTATATTTTATATTATGATGTTTATTTTTAATGTTTTATCAATTTATAATAAATGATAAACAACTATATATATATATATATTCGGGAAAAGTGATAATGATTGATTAAGGTTTGTATAACAACTCTTGTTCATATATGACAGTTTTTGTTCATGGCGGCCGGTTCAACATTAATAAGAAGCGTCTTTCTTGGGGGCTATAAATATTTATACATAATATAAACAAGTGAGTTTAGTTTAGGAGACTTTACACCTTTGTCCTACCATTATGTAAAGCTTCAGCAAATGCTCTCGCCCACTTTAGGAGACTTCAAATATATCCTCCGCAAATATTATTTAATTAAAATATTGTATCTTTTTTTGTATTATTATTGATGTATATTTATTATTTAATTAATAAAATATAAAAAAATTTATTAAAAAATATAGTTTACTTTTATAAAATAATTTAAAACAGAATTTTTTCTTTTGAAATTTGTGAATATTCAATAATAATAACAGTTTTATGTTGAGTTTGAATTAAATTTTAAGCGCATTCAAAATATAACAGACGTAGAACTGAAATATAAACTAAAATAATAATTATATTTTTTTTACCTATTTCAAATTTAAATATTTTGATAATTCTTTATTTAACATGTAAAAGTATAAAACTTACTATTATTTAATTAAAGATAAGAACAATTTGATTTAATCATGGGCAATATATATAAATTGTGATTCTTTTCTGAATAAGTAAAATTTGAGAATTGAACAATAGTAAAATACATTTTAATAAAAGACATGTTAAAAAGAATTTGGTAAAATTTTTGAATATAATAATTTTTTTTTACCATTCTCATGTGTGTATATGTACATGCACTTTATATACTATGGCATATTGACATGAGATAAAACAAAAAGAAGAGAACAAGTCTTCTAAGGTCCAACAACATCTTTCATTGTCAATCACAAACAACAAAGATTCCTGTGGTTGCATTTTATATCATGGAAATAAATAAGAATAAAATAAATCTAAATCAAAAATAACTTTTTAAATGTTATTTTATTATTTTATCTCATTCTATCTATTTTAATTTTTTTTAAAAAAAATTTAATCACTATAAAATATTTTTTTTAATAGAAAATAAATTTATTGAAATTTAATCGGATTTGATCACGTAATACCACATACGTATTAGTGAATTATATGCCGTTAACTTTTAATTTATAATACACTCGTAAAACAAAATTTAAATTTTTATTTAGATAAAAAACAAATATCTTAATTATTAAACTTCTGTATTAGCTTTAAATCATTTTTTTTAGTTGATTAATATATAAATTTGAGAAATAAACTCTATAAAAATCATGAATTTGTCTCCAAAATATATCACTAATCAATACAACGAGTCAATCTACTAGTAAAGCTTATGATCATATATAAATTTTTGGTCATGCAGCCTCGAAGTTCTATATCCAATTTGCAGATCCACTCATCTTGGAGCTTTTTTCGTGGAGGGTGGCAAATAGCCTTTGGGGAATTAAGAAATTCATTAGATTAGATAAAGAATATTTTAATCATATATAAAAAGTTTATGTTATGATCGGGTTTCATATCATAGTTAAATCACACATGTACTTTATTTAAAAATCATAAATTTAAATATATAAAATTTATTTGTTAATAATATATTATGAATTAATAGTAATTAATTCATAATATTTAATTCAGTATAATATAAAAAAATCAATTAAATTAGGTTCGTTCTAATAAGTAATGATATATCTGGACTAAAAAATAATATTATGTGATGAATAACTTAAATGATCACAACAGATAAAAGAAATCCGATTTAAGTTTTTTGGAAATTAGTAGTTTGGATTAAAAGTTGTTAGGCCAATTTGTTACTGTAATTTGGGAGAACATTTTTAATGATTTATAGGAGTTATAATATATTAATTTCAATTCAGAAACATTAATATAATTAGAATTTAATATATTTTTTTATAAAATGTATATATATATTTGAAAATTCAACTAAGAATTTCCCCATTTGAACGGAAAAGGAAAAATAAATGGAGGCATAAAGTTATTGGGTTAATAACCCAAACTCCAGCCCATTTTCAGGACAATATCCGGCCTTTAGATTTCCAATTCATGTGCAGCTCAAGAAATTTGAACCATCTAAAAAAGTATTTAAAAAATAAAAAATAAATAAATTAATTAAAAGTTAAGTGAAAATTTTAATCCACTGTTACTACTTAAATAAAGTAATTTAATTGTCATGATGTATTAATTTAGTTTAGAAATGTAATAAACTCACTAAAATTTACTTCAACTTAGTTATTGCAACTTCGTTATAACAGTGAGTTAAGTACGTGAATTCACTGAATTGATAAGTTAAATATATAATTCTACTAAATTAAATATTATAAACTGATTATCACTAAAATCATATTACGCTCATAATGTTGAATTGAGTAAGATTTAAAATCGTGACTATTAAATAAAATACAAATATTTTAATTATCAAACTATAATTTCGTTAGAAATCAAAATTAGAAATGGCATTGTTGAATATATGTGGTTGGTAATTTCAAAGTTTTTTCATATTCTTAGCCCTCCTTTAATTTATGAAATGATAAAATGAGAAAAAAAAAAGTAACTGTCTAAAAAATAAAAAATTTTACATAATTCATTTGTAAAATTCACACTAATTTTTTGAGTAAAAAATGCAGTTATTTAGAAAATCATAAAATCAATATTACATCAATTTTTTAAATGTAAAATTCAAATAATATATTGTAAATTCTGTCAAATGAAAGAGAGCAAGTAGAAGAAATTCACTCTTTCAAAATTAAAGCAATTAAAAACTAATGAGATTTTTCTCATCTTATTACACCAATTCAGGGGCTACATATATAATAACTCTTTACAAAGATCAATCAACCAAAATTTAATATAAAAAGAAAAAGAAAAACCCAATTACAAATTGCAGGAACATAAACATTACTTAATCATAGATTATTTTAATTTTTTAGGCTCATCATTTGTTGGGTGTTTTTATGAAACCCACATGTGATGAATTAGAAACCTTTGTAAGGGTTAGCAGATCATTAGCAATCCAGCATCTTGAAACTTCTCTGTGGTAGAAATACCCTAAACACTTGCAGTCTCTGCTACATTTCTTCTCGCAGTCAGCCTCCTTCACTTTATCTCCCTTGTTGAATTTGCTCATGAAATGGTCAACTCCTTCAATTTTGTAGTAATGGAAATCACTCGGTTTACAAGAAGCCAACTTCTTAGCCTCACAGTTCTTGCTCCAACCAAGCAACCCATTAGGGGACGGACAGGCGACACACTGGCTGTCCTCACAGACTCCGAAACTCCCACATCGTTCAGGTAATTGACACTCGGTGTCCCAGAGGAAAGAAGGCTCTCTTTTGAACATGGTGAAGGTTTCCTCCCAGGCTCCATTATCGACCTTGTCGTAAAAAGTGAAGAGCTTTACAGTCCCATCAATCCCAAGTCTGAGGAATGTAAGTGTGCTGTTGTATTTGGGTCTGGCTAAGATCGGACCGCCGCCAAAACCTGTGTTGGATTCTTTTAAACTGAAGTCTAAAATCCAAGCGAAATTCTCATCTGTTTCTGGCGAGCTAGTGAGTGTTGCGTTTGCCAAGATGCCATTTTTAGAAGCAGAGATGAAAGATGATGTGAAATAGACGAGGGGATTAAACGAGTTTGGACTCTTGAAATACAAAGCTACTCTTTTGGGTTCCAACACTAGACTATAAGCTCCGTTAGCGTTGACTTTTTCTGATGCGCGGCTGACCAGTTTTGTGACACCACCGAGACGAAGAGACTGACCCACTAAGAGAGTATCAGTTGGGGAATCAAAACTCTGCCAAATGAAATTACCCTTTGAGTCGTGGAGCACCATGTTGCCATTTGAGAGCAGTTTGAAACCCACAACACCTTTGTTGGCTGTGTTGGTTTGCCAGGCGATTGTGCCATCGGCGTCGGCGAGGACAAGGTTACCGTCGGTGCCGAGAGAGAAGGTGGCGTTTTCGCCGACGGGTCGGCCTCTGTTGGCTTCCCAAACCCAACGGAACAAGGATTCTGATCGGGTGGTGGCCATTCGAAGAGCGAGAGTGTAGGCATTGGGAGTGGTGTTATAAAAAGCGAGTTGAAAGGGTGCGGTGCCAATGCTTAGAACACGGTAGTTGCCATCGTATTCGACGATGAAAGGCCCGAATTCTCCTTCGTTGACGAATCTGAAAGTTTCAGAAGGAGGAACAACAGATTGAGCAATGCAAGAAAAGGCTGATAAAAACAAAAGAAAAAGAAATGAGCCAGCCAAGGAAGAAGAAGAAGAAGAAGAAGAAGAAGAAGAAGAAGAAGAAGAAGAAGACATGTTTTGATGAGGATATGAAATGCAAGATGCAGTGAGGAGTGGATTGTGGGGGAAATGGAGTTGCAGCCATATTTATAGTGGCCAGATCCTGGATGTTTCAATACGACGACGTGTGTATAAATTATTTGTGTTGATCTATAATGTGATGCAAAATTGACCTGATCTGATATGGTCAAATTTTTTTTTATATTTTAATTTATCATCAGAAACCTGTATAACAGGCTTGACCCATAAAGCACATGGTGTCATTTTGTTGTTTTTTAAAAAAAAATTAGAAGCACGTTTTTATAAATAATTATTTATTATTTTAATTGTTTAAATAAATTTTAATTAAAAATAAATAGTTAAAAATGCTTTACCTATATAACTTTATTATAAAAAATTAAATTAATTTTTAAAAAATAATCAGCCCAATTATAATGATGAAATTTATATCTACACCATTCATTAATACGTACTGAAAAATTGAAGAATCATAAGATAATGGACAGGTGGACCGTTCAAATCAATAACCTTTAATAAAAAGTTAGGATTTTTTTTTCTGTTTTAAAATAGTTAGGTTGTTATGGTGGACAGCTGTAGGTCTTAATACATTTCAGAGATCACTTTTTCATTTTTTTTTTCTTTTTTCCTTGCATGCATAAATACACTCAAGGTCCATTTGGCATAATACACAAGAAAAAAATTAAAAGAAACATTAAATTTAATCTCTACCCCACTGGGTTAATTTTCATGATATTAGAGTTGTGTCTGTGATAAGCACCAATTTCTCTGATTTCAATATTACACCATTATTCTATATCATTCAATGGCAAACCCTAATACAAATGTGTTGACACCCCTAAACTCAGATCAACTTGGAATGCAGCTTGTCACAACTACCATTAATGGCTCCAACTATTTGTCTTGAAGTCGACCTATGATGATTACATTAAAAGCTAAGGACAAACTTGCTTTTATTGATGGCAGATGCAAGAAGCTCGAACTTGATGCAGTAGAGTATGAATAATGGCGCAAAGCAGACATCATGGTGGTGTCCTGGATTCTCAGCTCAATGAACAAAGAGTTGGCCAATGCCTTCTTATTCACCACATCTGCAAAAAATCTGTGGGATGAAATAAAAGAAAATATGAAGAAAGTAACGGGCCTTTGCTGTATCAATTAAAGCGTGAAATAAGTTTCATTACACAGTCAAATCTTTCCATCACAGTCTATTTATAAAACTAAAAAAGCTATGGGATGAGTTGACTCACCTAAGGCCCTCACTTGCTTGCACTTGTCATGCCGCAACACAATATAATGAGATCGATAACACCAACAACTTGATTCAATTTCTAATGGGTTTTAATGACTCATATGACCATGTCAGAAACCAAATATTAATCATGGAATCCTTACATGCTGTGAATAAGGTTTATTCCATGGCAATTAGTGTTGAGAAATAAAGAAAAGTACACGATATCAACTTACCTGAAGGGATGCCCGCTGCATTTTATACCAACCTGAAAGACAATCCAAAACTCTCGAATTGAAAAAAAAAAAAGATAGCAGAATATGTATTTACTGCAAAAACACAAGGCACACAAGGGACACATGGTTCAAGCTCCATGGCTACCCAGATTGGTTTGCAGTAGCAAATAATGTCCCTGATGACACTAAAACTGAAGCATTCAACGCAAATTGGGGCACAAAAATAGCCACATTCATACAAAAAGAAATCAAAAAGTATATGAAGAATTAAGGAGCAAACATAGTAGAATCAGCAGGATGCGTGGGCTACTCTAGCCCCACTAGTAAGCAACCTAAATGTTATTTTTTACATATCTCCGATGATACAGTTACCTGGGTAATAAATACAGGTGCTATATCACATATATGCCAAGATTTTAATATACTTTTGAAACCCGTAAAGCTAGAACCTATAATACCTGTCTCACTACCAGATGGAACCACAAGTCACTCAACCCACAAAGGAACCGTGAGGTTGTGTAATAATCTGATACTACAGGATGTCCTTTATATACCAAAGTTTGTTTGTAACCTGATTTATGTTAGAAAACTAACCCAAGCATCAAATACCTATATTTCCTTTTATCTCAACTATTATTTTGTGCAAGATTTGACAACTAATAAAATATTGAGGAAGGAAACAATAATGGAGAGCCTGTACACCCTGAGTAAAGACACAGATCCCGATAAAATATACACCAGCCACACCCAAGAAAACAACGTACAACTATGGCATAAAAGATTTGGTCACACATCTATAAAAAAATGACTTACATTCCTAGCCTAAAGTTATCAAACAGTGTAGCTTCCCATATTTGTGAAATATGCCCCTTGGCAAAACAAAAATGCTTATCTTTCCCTAAAAGCTCCATTAACACTAATGACATTTTCAGTTTGTTAAATGTTGATCTTTGGGGACCATACCCTATTAATTCTGCTTCCGGTACATCATATTTTTTAACTATAATAAATGATTTTTCACAAACTATATGGACTTACTTATTAAAAGAGAAAATAAGTGTACCGAGCATCATAAAATATTTTTGCAATTTGATACAAAACCAATTTAAAAAAACAATCAAAATTATAAAAACAAACAATGGCACTGGGTTCATGAACACCTCATGCAAAAATATTTTTCAAAAAATGGGCATCATGCATCAAACAACCTGTGCATACACACTACAACAAAATGATGGGGTAGAAAGGAAACATAAACATCTACTGCAAGTTGTTAGGGCACTGATGTTTGAATCAAAGTTACCAAAATATTTTTTGGACAGCTATATTCACAGCCACACACATAATAAATATTTTGCCAAGTTCTGTTTTAAAGTGGAAAACTCCCTATGAGGTTCTGCATAAAAAATAACTAGAGTACTCAAGCTTAAGAGTTTTCGGTTGCCTATGTTTTGCTATCAATATTAACCCTCAATAAAACAAATTCGATCCTAGGGTTTTAAAATGTATTTTCTTAGGGTATGCACCCAATGCTAAGATTTATAAACTATATGACCTATCAAATAGAAAAACGGTTTTGTTAAGAGATGTCATATTTCATGAACATGTCTACCCATATCAAACACAATACTGTCAACTAGATTATCATGACACACCATTACCAGTACCAAACATCGACACACCAAACATACGCGAAAGCCAGTTACAAATTAGAGAAGAAATGTCGTCACCAGACATAAACCCCCAAGAGCCCGAAACAAAGAGAAGCACCGGAGTGAGAAGCAGGCCCACCTAGATAGAAGACTTTGTTGCCCATGTCATTTAATAACTTGTGCTCGAATCTCTCTTCCTTATGTCCACATCACCTACATATAATCATGGTTATGTTAATTTCATTACACAAGTGCCTATTATAAAGGAACCAAAATCATACAGAGATGCTAGAGATGCTAAAGAAGACAACAACTGGGTTGAGGCCATGCAGGCCGAACTGTCCACAGTAGAAGATAACAATACTTGGGAATTAATTGTACTACCTAAAGGGAAGAAAGTGATTAATTCTAAATGGGTGTATAGAATAAAATACAATGCTGACGGTTCAGTTGACAAATATAAAGTAAGGTTCGTTGCTAATGGCTACAATCAAGAGTTTGGCATAGACTATCATGATAGTTTCTTACCGATGGCCAAGATGGTCACGGTTCGATTACTTCTTGCTGTAGCAGCCGCAAATGACTGACCAGTGTACCAATTAGATATCAACAACACATATTTACATGGGTTTGTGGAAGAAGAACTATACCTAAAATCCTCAGAGGGCTACTCTAAGGCTAGTGAAGGGCAAGTCTACCATTTGACTAAGAGCTTATATGGCCTAAAGTAAGCTGGACGCCAATGGAACAAGAAGCTCACCTCAAGGCTCTAGTCTATCAGAATCACAAAATCAGAAGCCGATCACTGCCTATTAACAACAGGAACAAAAGAAAACTATGTTGTAGTCGTAGTATATGTGGATGACTTACTCATTACAGGTTCTGATGACAAAGAAATCCGTAAAGTTAAGAGCGCCCTGGATGAAGCCTTCATAGTAAAAGACTTTAGACAAGCAAAATACTTCATTGGGGTCTAAATAGTCAGATCAAAAGAAGGGATCTATATCAACTAAAGGAACTATATCAAAGACATTTTACAAGATACAGGGATGGAAGACGCGAAAGGAAGCCATGTTCCTTTGCTTTCCGGACTAAAGCTAAATGTAGAAGAATGAAAAATCTTACTTGATCTAGAGAGATACAGGCATCTAATCGGTCACTTGCTCTACCTCAACTTTACCAAACCTGACATAACATACTCCACCCAACATCTAAGTTAGTTCATGCAACAGCCTAGACGACCATATCTCGACGCTGCACTACATGTTGTCAAGTACCTAAAACAATATTCAGAACAAGGTATTTTCTTCCCAATAAGGAATGACTTTAAAGTCCAAGCCCTTTTTGACTCGGACTAGGCATTATGCCCGATGACCCGCAAATCCCTCATGGTTTTTTGCATCATTCCCGGGCCGACATTAATCTCCTGAAAAATAAAGAAGCAAACAACAGTGAGCAAGCCTTCCGCATAAGCTGGGTATAGAAGTATGTCATCTACAATGTGCGAAGTTCAATAGATAACTTATCTCATTCGAGACTTCCAATAATACCTCATCTACCCCTAATACTGAACTGTGACAACATAGTCATCGAGCACATTGCAGCAGACTGGCCTTTCATGAACGAATGAAGCATCTTGATATCGATCGTCACATAGTCCGCAATCAGGTACAAAAAGGTTTCGTCAAGACAAAACACATTACCTCGAGAGAACAACTCGCCGATCTGCTCACCAAACCCTTAGGAACTTCAGCACATCACCGACTTCTGTTCAAGATGAAACACCTGCAATAAAATAACACAAACAGATAAGAAGCAATGAGGAGCTCGAAGAGTCAGAAAGTAAATGAGCTTCATCTTAAGGGGTGGGTGAAAAATTGAAGAATCATAAGATAATAGACATGTGGATCGTCCAGGTCAATAACCTAAAATGAAGAGTCATGATTTTTTTATATTTTAAAGTGGTTAAGTTGTTATGGTGGACAACTGTAGGTCTCAGTACATTTTCGTTTTTCTCTTTTTTCCCTGTATGTATAAATACACTCAAGGTTCATTTTGCACACTACACAAGAAAGGAAATTAAAGAAAATATTAAATTTAATCTCTACCCGATTGGGTTTCTTTTCACATGCAAACAGATTTATTTAATTATTTATATTTTGTCATTATATAGACTTTTCTTTCACCGTAATTTCATAATGATCATGTTACTCTTTTCAAATTTATTGTTTTCTTACTGTTTTAATGGATAAACATGTATATACACTGTTTAAAGTAATTTAGAAAATCATATATAGAAGTATATAAATAATAAAAATCATAAAGATAGAAAATAATGTTAAAAATAAAATAGAAAATAGATAAAGGAATTGATTTCAAATTTTTATTTAAGAATTTTGAATTTGTAATGTTATAATATTAGAATTAATTGAACGACAATTCTATTCAGTTTAGGATTTTTTTTATTCTCTTACTTTTAATTTAGAAAAATATTTCAGAAAAATAGGAAGAAAGGCAAAATGCTATTTAAAATTGATAATAATTTCAATAACTTAGATTATCATATAAGTGATTAAATAAATACAAAATTTTATTAATAATATAATTATTGAAATTCGGTAGCTTTCTCATCTAAGATAAGAGGATCACGTCGTTTTTTTACGAATAACTTAATATACTATTTGTTTTTAATATTTATGAACCAATTTTATTATAAAAAATTAAAGACGTAAATATTTATTTTTATATTTAAATTTTTTTCAAAAATATAAATTTTGTTTTTATCAAAAATTGGATCTATAGAGTTTGTAGGTAGAAATTGTTTTATATATATATATATATATAAATTTTCTCATATAACTATAAAAATAATTCATTCCCTTATCCTTGTATGTACCACCATTATCATATCCAAACATGTTTGACCCTACCATTATCCAGAGTAGGTGCATGTCACAAATTCATCACATGCTTTTTATTTTTTATTATTTTATTATTTGGAATAACTTTAATAATTTTCTAACATTATTTCACCCATTCTATAATCATACTTTAATAATTTCATTATTTTATTTTTTGATATAATCCAAAAGTTAAAAGAGTGTTTTAAATATTAATATAAATATTCATATACTTTTAACTTTATATATATATATATACATATATAAATCCACCGAGCACAATCATACACCTACCAATCAAATGTTTCTTCTTCATTCGTTAGATTCTCTGTTTCTTTTTTCTCTTACTTACATATTGTTTATAAAACTTCCTAGGATATATGCTGTTAGTGATTATATTTTATATTATGATATATATGTTTAAGTGATAAAAAATTATATGTATGTATATATTCCATAAAGGGAATATGATCGATTAAGGTTTGTATAATAGCTCTTGTTCATGTATAACAGCTCACATTCGTGAATGACAGCTCTTGTTCATGGCCGCCGGTTCACCATTAACAAAAGGAGTCTTTCTTGGGGGCTATATATAGATATTTATACATCTAAACATACATAATATATATATATATATATATACACATATAACAAGTGGGCTAGTTGGTTCCCAGTGCTTTAACAGCTTTTCCTACCATTATGTAAAGCTTCGGCAAATGCTCTGCCTTTGTGATTCTTGTTTATAGATATTCATTATAGAACATTGTGAATTTTTTTTTAGTTCTATTTTTTGGTATCTTATCATTAAGATATTAATATGCATATGTTTGTTTCATTAATAAAATATATAAATAATATCATATTTTAAGTTTGGAATCTCTTCATTTGAAATTTGTGAAAATTTTGTAACAATAATTTTATTTTAAAGATTAAATTTTAAATCTATGTATAAAATCTGAATAAAAATATAACAAAAATTTAAATAAAAATAATAACCAATTTTTTTTAATCTAATTTAAAATAGAATTTTTTTTATTTAATTTATGATTCTTTACTTAATAGATAAGAATATAAAATCTACGATTATTTAATTAAAGAAAATAGAAACTTTGATTAAATTGTGCTCAAAATATGTAAATTATGGTTGTTTTCTAGAAGATTTGAGAATTGTACAAGAATAAAATATATTTTAATAAAACACAATGTTAAAAAGACTTTAGTAAAAGCTTTGGAATATAGTAATAATATTATTACATTCTCATTCATATACATCTATATGTGTATATATATATACATATATATATATATATATATATACTGGGGCATATTAGCATGAGATAAAACAAAAGAAGAGGAGAAAAGTCTTCAAAGGCCCAATAAACATCTTTCATTGTCAACGACAAACAACAAACAACAAAGATTACACAAAGACAAACAACATTTCCCGTGGGGAATTGAAACTTACAATGCTTTTATTTGCTTATTACTATTAATCCCACATTTAAAGATAAATTTTAAAAAAGCTTAGACCCAAAAAAATATTAAAAAAAAAAACAAATACAGAGTATAGTTTATACCAATAAATTCCCATCTTTTTCTATATATATATATATATATATATATATTAAATTCTTCTACTTATTTGGTACCTTAATGTAACCCAAATGAGTAGAGTTAGAGACCTTATCAAGGGTAAGCAAATCATAAGCAATCCAACACTTCGAACTCTGTCCATGGTAAAAATACCCCAAACACTTGCAATCTTTACTGCATTTCTTTCCACACTCATCCTCTTTCAATCTTTGTCCATCATTATACTTGCTCATAAAATGATCAACCCCTTCAATTTTATAGTAATGAAAATCATTAACCTTGCAAGAATTTACCTTCTTAGCTTCACAATTCTTGCTCCAACCCAAAAACCCACTTGGAGATGGACAAGCAACACATTGATTCTCTTCACAAATCCCAAATTTACCACACCTCTCTGGTAATTGACACTCTGTTTCCCACAATGAATCTTTAGAAAATAGAGTAAAAGTCTCCTCCCATGCTCCCCAATCCACATTATCATCAAAAGTGAAGATTCTAAGGTTTCCATCAATCCCAAGCCTCAAAAATGATAATGTGGTATTGTATTTAGGCCTACTTAATATGACATTTCCACTAGTATCAGATTTCGCTACACGAAAATTTAGAGTCAAAGTGTAAGCATGGTTTGCATCAAACTCAGGAGAAGAATCAAAAGTCACATTATCTAAATACCCTTTTTTGAAACTAAACCATTGGGCCAATGAGGAGTAGAGAAGTGGGTTAGGAGAGTTTGGACTCTTGAAGTACATTGCCAATCTTTTGGGCTCCATCACCAAACTATATGGCCCATCTATATTGCTCGTCTTAGAAGCTCGACTCATAAGCTTAATGGAACCTCCAACGCGAAAAGATTGACCAACCAAGAGGGTATCAGTTGGGTAATCAAAACTTTGCCAAATGAATTTGCCCTTTGCATCATAAAGCACAATGTTGCCATTTGAGAGGATTTTGTAACCAACAACACCTTTGTTGGCAGTGTTTGTTTGCCAAGCAATTTTGCCATTTGCATGAGCAAGGACAAGATTACCATTAGGACCAAAGGTGAGGGTAGCATTTTCACCAACAGGGTTGCCCCTGTTGGCTTCCCACACCCAGCGCCTGAGTGACTCGGACCGCCGAGTGCCCAAACGAAGGGCTAGTGTGAATGCATTAGGTGTAGTGTTATAGAAACATAACTGAAATGGTTGATTGGAGCGTGGTAAAGCACGATAGTCTGCACCATATTCGTGTATGTACGGACCAAATTCTCCTTGGTTGACATACTTGAATGTTTCTGAAGGTGGGACTATGGATTCAACAATTGAAAAGAGGAGAGAAATAATGAAGAGAGAAAATAAGGACATGGCTATAGAAGAAGAAGAAGAAGGCATGTGAGTCAAGTGTTTTTGTGCTTTGATCTACCAATTATACATCTATATTTATACTATGTAAAAAATTATTGATGAAATTAATTTAGAATATTTTGCCTCATGTTTTTCAGAAAACAATCATATCATCTTTGATTTCGTTTTTCTAATAATTACAAAGCAACAACGTTAAACAGGGGTGACAATGAATCTAGCCAAGTCAAATTCTACTCGTTTGATCATTTTTATTTTTTTTTTTGTAAATACATTTGCTATAGACTTAACTTGTAATGTTTTTGAAAACTACTTTGTATATTTATTAGTAGATAAATGAATATATATATATATATATATACGATTATAGGGTGATCATTTTATTTTTCTTGTGAAGAAAAAAACATAGTTCGAGTGATCAATTACGGGTTGCTGCAAAACAATGTCACCAGAAAGTCAAGTGGGCCCCATGAAGATTTGACTTTCCAATTGGATGTAAATCTTCAACTTCCGGGTGATGATTAACGTTCAACGCTTGTAATCTTATATTGATTAAGTATAAGAACTTAATCATTATTTATTAGAAATACTAAGTGTTTTGTGTTAGAATTTAATATAAAATAAATTATTAAATTAATTTTTAAAAATTGACATTTATTACAATTTAATCACACTTTTTGTTATAATTTGATTCGTAAAGTTTTTTTATTTACTTCAAATATCAGTTGCTTTTCAATTTTTAAAGAAAAAAAGTTAAAATTATTGGGAGATTTCAACTAATTAAGTAAATTGATAAATTTGCTAAAACTATTTTTTGGAGTTATTCTTTTAAAATATTTAAATATGACATAATTATTTTAGTTTTTTTATTAAAAATAAAAATAAATTTAGTGTTTAGAACAAATAAAAAAATATTAAAAATAAATTATATTAAGTGTCTAACCTTAAAGACTAATTTAATATACTGTCAAGAGTTACTATTATCCCATAATTTCATCCCCATTGAAATTGTTTGTATTTCCAAGGGTGTTTAAGTAATATAATTCTATAAGTATAAGAATTTGTAACATCTAACATAGTATTATTTTTAATTATGAGTTTAATGAATAAGTTTTCAATAAAAAAAATATATATATATATATAAATATACAAAATCTATGTACTAATTAATTTACAGCTAGTTCTCAATCATGTGGTCAACTTTATACATTTATTTTGACTTTTTTGGCTGCAAGATTGCATCTAATTAATTGCTCACACCTTCCACTAACAAAGCACACGGTTTGCAGAGTCAAATACCAGCTGAGGCAAAGAATAGCCTAGAGCCAAAATTTTCTCAAGTTTTAGCTGTTAGATTATATGGGTGGAATTATCTTTCAATTGAAAACTTTTATATATATATATATATATAATTAATTAATTAATTAATTAATACATATATAGTTATCATAATATAATTTTTTAATAAATATAAGTGAAACATTTAACTTACTTCAAACTTACAGTTCCTTATAAAGAAAATAAATTACTAATAGTCAAATGAAAAAATAATTAGTATAATGGAATTATATTTGATCATATATGTAGTATTTAGTAATATACCCCAAAAAAAAAATTTACTTGGAAAGAATCTGAAGTAAAATTAAAGAAGAATCTCGTACCAAAAGGTAAAAGGAAGTTAATTTATATATTTTTAATACTCAAGTGATATGTAAACTAGTTCACACTATATTTATTTTTTAAAAAGTTATGCCAAACTTCAATATATTATGATTATTTTAATGTAAAAAATTTAACTATTCTAAAATACTTCTTAAACACCTAATTATTTTTTATTATTTTTGTAACGTACCCGGAAATATTAAAATGAAATGGGTATTTAAATATATCAAATGCAGAAGCGAGATCAAAATTTCAGTTAACATCCCTTACACGAAAAACCAAAAACGTACTTAAAATATAAAAGATTAAACTAACTAAGAGAGAAACTTGAAAATAAAACTATGAGTATGACTACAGAGTCTCTAGGCATCCCCTTCGTCGTCCTCCTGCGGAACGGGCTCGGGAACCATGTCTTCCTGATCTGAAATGGTTAAATAAGGAGTGAGCTACACTAGCCCAGTAAGAACATCACGATATCTCACCGTCACGGAGGTAAAGGTGGGTAGAAAAACACAAAAAGACCAATGGAGCATAATTTACAACAAACTCGTTTATTAACATGAAAACCTTTACCATCCACTTACCTCGGTGGAATTTATGAAAAACAATATAAGAAAAACAATAACATTATCATAATCATTGAATAATATAAGCTGTAAAACATAACACTTATCACGCCTCTTGTAATTCAATCATTGTACAACATATCTTTTTCTCATTTACCAGCCTACTAGTATCCGTGGGGGTCCATAGGGGTTCCGCTACCCGTTAACCTTTAACATTCATAATCAGTTTCCAGGGCCGTCCCCATACCCCGTCCAGTATGGGCGCCAAAACCATGAACCTCAATACCCCGTCCGGTATGGGCGCCAAAACCATAAACCTCAATACCCCGTCCGGTATGAGGGTGAAACGGGCCGTCCCCATACCCCGTCGGGTATGGGCGCCAAAACCATAAGATCTCCATACCCCGTCCGGCATGTGAAACCACAATCCCGGTAGGGTTCCCTACGGACCCGGTCCGTCCACCATCTCCCAGGATATCTAGTCAGGCTGACCCCCATAATACAATTATCAGTCTACACAATCTTTCATTTTCCTTTTCCTCAGTCAGCATCATCAATTCACATTTTAACAAACAAATCGTAATTCGTGCCAAACAGACAACATACAGTATCAGTTTTTCAGTCATTAAACCATAATTGATAAAAACGTAGTATATGCACACAAATATGTAAAATGAACACATCAAACCTCATTTTGCATTTAAAGCTGTAAACAGGCCAAATAACAGTAAATCACCAATCACACTAGACTTGGGCTCCATTAGCCACCTTAAGCAATTTCACACATTCGTTAATTCAAGAAATACCGTTTTATCATTTTGAACTTTAATACCGTGATAGGAAATAGGGTGAGGGGTCCTTACTTGTTTTTCGGGATCCGAATACGATTCACAGTGCGCCTGCAGGCCGTCCCTAACTTTTCCTGAATTTTTTCTGGGGAACTGAAACACACTAACAGTACCTGTACGTGTTCCAAAAAAAACTCAAATTAGGCCCAGGGCCTCTTTCGGCCCAAATCGCAACTCCGGCACGGCGGCTCCGCCGTGCTCCGGCGACGGCGAGTCGCCTCGGGTTGGCTATTTTCGGCCGTTTTCGGCCAAATTCAGCCACACTCTCATCGGTCCTTGTGAGAAAACCACCCTAGGGCCCTCGGGGGGCCAAAAAATTACGAAAAAACGGAGCTTACCGGCGGCGGCGCTCTCGGGTGCGGCGGCTCTCCAGCGAGGTTCGTGTTTTGGTGATTCGGCTCCGATCAACCTGTAGAGGAAAGAATGGTGATCACGGTGATATAAAAATTGCATCGAACGGAGGCCGAGAAGGGCCTCGTCGGAGGCAAAAACCGAGAGGGGGCGCGGCGGCGCCGCTGGGCTTCGGCCGCGTATTCCGGCCGTTTGGCCGGGATTTCGGCCTCGATTTGGCCATAGGAGGAATCAGCGTGGAAAAACGAGTCGGGGGTATGAAATTTACCTCGATCGGCGGTCGGAAATTTCCCCGGTGCGGCGGCGGGTGGCGACGGTCGGCCTCTGGTTCGTCTTCTCCGGCGAGCGGCGGGCGGCTAGGGTTTGTGGTCTGGTGTGGGGGTTCTATTTATAACCCCTTGCCTTTTGATCTCGGCCGTCCATTTCGTTTTAATCTGGGCCGTTCGTTTTTGATTGAATATGGGCCATCCGTGCGATTGAATCTGGGCTGTCCGATCGCGCGATTGATCTGGGCCGTCGGATCGCACCCATGCAGATCGCCAACGTGGCTCTTTTCGGAGTGACGCGGTCTTGCCACGTGGCAGGCCCCGGTTGGCCGGGACTGCTGACCAGGCCTGCTGACGTGGCCCTTTTTTTTTTTCCCCCTCCTTTCCGGGTGCTACAACTCTCCCCCCCATAAAGAAATTTGGTCCCCAAATTTGCCTCATTACTCTTGATCAAACAGATGAGGATATTGGGCCCTAAATTCTGATTCCAGCTCCCAAGTCGCCTCCCTAGGCGTGTGGTTCTGCCACAAGACTTTTACAAATGATATTTCCCGGTTACGGAGTATTCTGCTTTCTCGGTCCGTGATACTGACCGGTACTTCTTCATAAGACAAGTCCTCTCGGAGTGAAAGCGGTTCATGAGCCACGACATGAGAAGGGTCCGGATTGTACTTGCGCAGCATAGATACATGAAACACATTGTGAACCCGGGAGAGCTTAGGGGGCAGTGCAAGTCTGTAGGCAGTCGGACGGTCCAGATCAAAAGTGGATGGGTATAAATAACTCCATCCGCACCCTAACTCTAACCCTAGCCGCCAGAGCCCCTCGCCGGAGAAGACAGCCTAGCCGCTGGGGAGCCGACTGCCGCCACCCGCCACCGTATCGGAGCAATTTCTGACCGCCAAATGAGGAAAAAATTCTACCCCTTGCTCAGAATTTGATTTCAAACTCACCCATGGCCAAATCGGAGTAAAAGAATCGGCTAATTGGCCGAAAAATACCGCCTAAGCTCAGCTACGCTGCCGCAAGGTGTTTCAATTTTTGCCTCCGATGAGGCCCTTCTCGATTCCCGTTCGATGTGATTTTTTCACCGTTGTGATCATCGTTTCTTCATCTACAGGTTAACTGGAGCAAAACACCCAACCGCAATGTGAGCCGGAGGAGCCGCCGCACCGGAGAGCCCCACCGCCGGTGAGTTTTGATTTTTTACATTTTTTCGGCCCACCGAGGGCCCTAAGTGTATTTTTTCATAGGAACCGATGCAAGTTTGGCTGAATTTGGCTGAAAACAGCCAACCCGAGGTGGATCGCCGCCACGGTCAGCGATGCCATCGCCGGAGCATAGCAGAGCCGCCGTGCCGGATTTTTGAAATTGGTCAAATAGGCCATGGGACTAATTTTGGGCTATTTGGAATATTTATAGGTACTGTAAGTGCGTTTCAGTTCCCGAAGAAAAATTCAGGGAACCGAGGGACCGCCCATAGGCGCAGCAACCATTTAGCTTTTCGGCGTAAAATTAAGTAAAGACCCCTCATCCTATTTTCTATCATGGAATTAAAGTTTAAATAAATGATAATACTGTATTTTGTACAAATTAAATAGATATATATAATTAATTAAGATTGCTAATGGAGCCCGAATCGGACATTATTCTCTGTCGATTCCTGCTTGATTTATTTTACAGTTTAAATGCATTATGGTATCTGGTTTATATATTTTATGGTTTTAAATGCATGTATTACTGTCTTACTTGACCACTGTGTGATTTTAAAATTTATGATATGATTGTATTACCGGGTGCGTATTGATTGTTTATGTGATTATGTTTAACTTGGTAACGGAGATTAAGGGAAAACAGATAAGGTGACAGCCTCACTAGATATCTTAGGAGATAGTGGACAGAACGGGTTCATAGGGAACCCTACCGTGAATATTATCTCATACCAGACGGGGTATGAAGACTTGGTTATTTGGCGCTCATATCAGACTGGGTATGAGGATAGTCCGCTTCACCCTCATACCGGACGGGGTATTGAGGTTTAATGTCTTGGCACTCATACTGGACGGGGTATGGGGACGGCCATCGAATTAAGATTGTTAAGGAGAATGGTTCACGTGTAGCGGGGACACTCCTATAGATCCCCATGGATACTAGTAGGCTAGTGAAAATGAGAAACGGTGATAATCAGTTATTGTTAATGAATACAGATTTATGATATATTTTATGATACTGATTTTGCATTAGATTATGATCTACATGATATTACTGCTTCTATAATTTGTTTCCATCAATTCCCCGATTATAAGAAAAAAGGTAAATGGTTTTATTTTAAATAAATGTATTGCTTTAAATCTACTGCTCCATTGGTTGTTTTGATTTTCTACCAACCTTTACTTCTGTGACGGTGATATAGTGTGATGTCTTTACTGGGCTAGTGTAACTCATTCCTTATTTAACCATTTCAGATCAAGAGGACCTGTTTCCCGAGGCCGATCCACAAGAAGACTGCGAGTAGATGCTAGATGCTTTATAGTTTCCTTAATTTTTCTCATTTCTCGTATTTCTTTCAGAAAACTTATTCCATAATGTTGTTTAGTAATTTTAAGTTATTGTGTAAGGGATGTTAACCTTAATCTTTTATTTCGCTTCCGTACTCAGATTATTATATGTATTTCTCTTTGAATTTCGGGGGCTGTTACAACTTCTTTCATTTCGAAACATAATAATTTTACTGAGGCGACTCTAATTTAATTAAAGTATTGTGTAGGTATATATATATGTGATGGTCCGCAGTTCTCCAACCGAGAAACTATGACGCCAAACACAACTGAATCAGAAAATACAACATAAAAAATTTAAATTTAAATTTAAATACAATAAAAACTATTCATCCCTTATACAACATGTAACAACATAAATTATATTATGAGGTTACAAAATCTGTAGAGTCCATAACTGAACTAAAACTCACCTGATAAAATAAATATTAAATTCCTGATTTGGCTCTATAAATTATATTTATGGGCCTAATTTGAAAAAGATTAGAATTTAAATAAAATGAGCAAAAGGACAGACTTAATAAGTATATCAAATAGACCACACCCTAAGAATGCGACATACCAACATACAGTCAATAAAAAATGTAAAATTTTTATTTCCCTTTATGTTTGAAAATCATGAAATGCAGAGAAATTCAATTTCTTAACTTCTCCCTCATCTCTTTCCTCCTAACTCCAACCAGTAATTTCCCCTCTCTAGTTGTTTTCTCATTATTCTCATAATTTCTTTCCTCTCTTAATTCCTTAATTAGTAACCACTTTATATCGCACACTATTATTACATCACATCTAGTTCATAAACTATATTCACCCATCAGTTTTTCTCTAATCCATACTTATTCCACAATTTCATATATTAGAATTTCCTGCAAGCTTCCGGTCAAATCGAGACATCCGTAACCTCATAGTGGGTATCCTCTATTCTCAATTTGCCCTAACACTATCATTATTTAGAATTTTTTTTGAGATTGAACGAGTGAATGTATTATCTAATTAGTACTATTATGTGATCAGTATTCTCACTATCATAAGGGGATGTGCACACACAACCAAAATATACACATTGCTCACAACAGTCCGTCACTAGGTGGCCCAAAACATAGCATACACCTCAACCACGTCTGGAAGGGTTTCCATCCACCCAATTATATGGTTCACCATACCGTTGAATTTCAGTCATACCAATCTTAAGCAGGTTAACTCTAAATTTTCGCTTCTTCCAAGTTTTTATTTTATTTTTTTTTTTTTTTGTTGTTCTAGTTAAGATTGATATTTTTATTTTATTTAACAGACTAATTATTTTTCCTAGAGATTTTCTATATTTTCTTAGTTAACCTTACTCTATATCTCGCACTATTCCAATTCTCCTAGTTTGTCTTTTCTTCATTCTTATTCAACTCACTAACTCCTTGTAATCATACACTTTTCTGTTTATTGTATTTTTTTTAGTTATTATTTGTTTATTATTTATATTTTAGTACTTTTATTATTTTTAATTTGTAGTTTTATTTAGAATTTCTAATTTTATTCAAAAATGTGTATTTTTTTGTTGATCTTATTTTGTTTGTGAGAGTTATTTTATGTATTTATGATCTTATTGGTGAATATGCACTACTATTAATATTCTACTCACACTATTCAACTCATTATATGATCAACTTATCATATAATATTTAAAACATGCAATCTTCATTTAACAATCAAGCAATAAGCAAATGACAAGTTAAACATTTAGTATTACCATTTTTCAATTTCTTCAACTCACGTGATTATCAATCTCGATTTTTTAATTTTATAAACCTTACTCAAAATTTAATTAGGTTTTTGTTTGAAAATATTTTTAAAAGACATGCAAATGTGGCTTCAGGATAGCTACTAGGTATATTTACCTTCCCCAACGACTAAGGCATCGAGTTACACTCTCCCCAATTCCAAGGCCTACAAGAAGCTATATATCGATTACTAGATACTTTTTTTTTACCAAAATAACTTTAATAATTATTAAATGACTCATCTAGATTTCTATGTCTAATTACTCAATTTATCTAAAATTAATCATAAATCTAACTTAATGAAGTAGCACGAACAATGGGTTTTTAAGAATTTACCTTCAACAGGTTCGGGATTCTCGAAGAAGATGCACCCCGCTTCGTCGTAGGAAGTGGTTGGCTCAACATGAACCTCGTGGTAATCCAAAATGGTATCGGGTTACGATTCTCTCCACATCCCGACTACCGCTCCAATATTTTCCTCCTTCACAACCAGGATACATATGTCATTAAAGATAAGTAATAATCGAAACGCTACGAAACAAAAGAAAAATGATTTTACCTTCAAATTCGGAGTCCCTGGATGCTGGAGCCACCATGTGCCACCACACATGTGTCACCTAAATATTCACGCACTACCATATATGCCGTTGTGATTAGTTCATGCCTCCGTGCGCACCAATAGTAGATCTAGTTGTGCTATGCTTCTTTCTTCTCTTTTTTCTTTTTTTTTCTTTTTTTCTTTTATTTTCTTTTTCTTTTCTTTTTTTTTCTTTTCTTTTTTTTTTTTCTTTCTTTTTTTTTCTTTTCTTTTTCTTTTTTTTTTTCTTTTTTTTTTCCCTTTTTTTCTTCTTTTTTCTTTCTTCCTTCTTCTCCATATGGTTGTTTCTTCTCTCCTTTGATGTGTCCACAATGGCCACTATGTCAGATTCCTCTATTTCGCAAAGCCGCCGCATGCGAAGTCCTTTCTTCTTGGTCACACACTTCGCACACTTATCTCCTCTGCAGGATCACTACACATCGTGCTGGTTGTTCAAATCTACGTCTTCTCCCAGCTTCACTGACCCTCAGCCGTACATTGTGCACAATGGCCGTCACGCTTTTTTTTTCTCTCTTTCTGTGATGTCACCCCTTCTGCCGTATCTTCCACCTTCGCGGCCACCGCACACTCCTCCACCTCATGCGAACAAGGCTTCTCCCCTCTCTCCTCTCTCTCGGCCCCGATGCCGTTTGGGCTTCCCTGACAGCTAGGGTTCTTCTTTCCTCTCAAAGAGCTGAAAGTGAAGCTCTTATATGGGCTTTTGGGAGCCGTAAGATCTGCAAGACAAATATGGGCCGTTCGTTTTCAAATCTCGCCACATGTACGCACACGTGTCCAAATGGCCTGGCCCGCCTTGACACCTCTTCCAAAATTACATTTTGGCCATATTTTTAGTATTTATTATCATTTTGGTCCTTATTATTCATAAAATGTCACCAAAATTTAATTTTTTTCTTTATTTAAACCCCTAAAATTTTAATTCATATAATTTTATGCTTAATTTAATTTTTAAATATATTTTTTCAAGTCTGTAAAATTGCGAGTGTTATAATATATTTCAATTTTTAGTGTTTTTTATTTGTTATTATAAGTACGAAGAACAATGAAGTTTGTGTCATATTCTTACTAATATTGTAATTACTTAAATAAACGATCACTTGAATAAATAGTTTTAATTAATATCTCTTGTGTTTTTTTATTTAATTTACTACAAAATTAATTATTAATACAAGTTTTTTTTTTAACTAGAAATTTTACATGTTGTCTAATAACTCCGGTTCAAGTACTACTAGTTCAATCATATTTTAAACTCAATTTATTGATGGTGTGTGATTGAGCATTTATATAAAGCTTGTATTACAAGAAAATATCTTTTAGTTTCGAAAGAAGTTTCTCAATAAAATTAGATCTCTATTAACGAACAATTGTTAGTATAAGTTATTTTCAGTTGGTATTGTTACATTCTTAATTCCATTATTGAAAGTGTTTGTGCACTGTTTATCTTTCAATAGCAGTTTGTTTATAATGCCAATAATTACATATCTTTATGATGTGATATTGAACTATTATAATTTTTACGATTCAAATTTTTAATATTTTCATCAAACCCGTACATTATAACATCATAAATCATAATCCAAAAACTCATAAGGTCTAAGATCATGCTAGACATAAAATATTGAAATGACATGTGCTTTGATACTGTTTATAATATTTCAAATCTAAATACTACTAATTCAATAACCTTTTGGACTTAAATAATGGATCTTTAAAAAATTTATGTTCAAATTAGTGATAGTATGTAATTTAAATATTTATATAAAATTTAATAATTACATAAACAATATGCTATCACACTTTCTCATAATTATACCCATACGTGTATATCTGTACAAACTTGGAAGAATATCGTGATGATGGAATAATTCACAATAAAAAATGCAGGCCGAGCCATTATGATCACTGGCTCTTTACATTTAAACTTTCCAGAAATGGCGAACCTCCATTAAAAACCTCCAAAATATCAATGCACTATTCACAACATTGGTCCCAATGCACTGACATTGCCAGTTCAATCCTCCAAACATCCAAACCAGACGCTGCCTTCTTTGACTTTTCAACCCATCATCATCTTTATATACCTACCCCATGACATTGGACTCCAAATCCTTCAACCATCCAAAAATGGCTACTCTGCAACTCCCTCATCTTCTCCTCCACTTCACTCTCCTCACCTTATTCTCCATCAATGACATCATTCTAGCCCAAGTCCTCCCAGCTTCCGAAAACTTCACCTTCGTCAACGAAGGTGAATTCGGAGACAGAATCATCGAGTACGACGCCAGCTACCGTGTCATCAGAAACGATAACTTCAGATTTATCAACGAGCCATTTCGTCTCTGTTTCTACAACACTACTCCCGGTGCTTATATATTCGCCATCAGAGCTGGTTTCCCCGGCGACGAGAGTCTCATGCGCTGGGTCTGGGATGCCAACCGTGACCATCCAGCCGGCGAGAACTCCACTCTCAACTTCCGACCAGACGGAAACTTGGTTATAGCGGAGGCCGACGGCCGGGTGGTGTGGCAAACCAACACCGCCAACAAAGGTGTTACAGAACTCGAGTTATTATCAAATGGGAACTTGGTTTTACGTGATAAAAATGGGAAATTTATTTGGCAGAGTTTTGATCATCCCAGAGATACTTTACTGAATGGTCAGTCACTTAAGATCAACGGCCCGAATCGGCTCGTGAGCCGAAAGTCCGACATGGATCCTTCAGATGGACCTTACAGTATGTTGCTGGATCACAGAGGATTCATAATGTACGTGAATCAAACAAGAAAACCTCTGATTTACGGAGGTTGGCAAGACAAAAACTTTGGCGATCTTGTTACATTCAAAGTCGTTCCTCATAATGATAACAAAACAGCTTACGAGCTTGTCCTCGACACAAACCCAATTCCCACACCAGCTTCTTCCCCGGGAAATAATAGAAAGCTCCTTCAAGTCCGGCCAATCGGCGGCGGCGGTAAACTTTTTCTCAACAAACT
Source organism: Carica papaya (assembly GCF_054855325.1). NCBI lineage: Eukaryota > Viridiplantae > Streptophyta > Magnoliopsida > Brassicales > Caricaceae > Carica > Carica papaya. The sequence continues at coordinate 26,443,127 of NC_142312.1, read as the reverse complement.
CAACTACAACGCCACAAGCTCTTTCTTGAGGTTAGGATCAGATGGGAACCTCAGAGCTTTCACTTATTACGACCCAGTTGAATTCTTGAAATGGGAAGAGAGCTTTGCTTTCTTTTCAAGCTTCTTTGTTCGAGAATGTGGTCTGCCGTCGAAGTGCGGCTCGTTTGGGCTCTGTGACAAGAGCATGTGCGTGGCTTGTCCAAGTCTAAAGGGCCTCTTCGGGTGGAGCGAGAGCTGCTCGCCGCCGAAGTTGCCGGGTTGTGGAAAATCAGGGAAGAATACGAAAGTGGATTATTATAAGATTGTGGGAGTGGAGCATTTTCTTGGACCGTATCTGGATGGGGGAAAGGCGATGAAGCTGAGTGAATGCAGAGCGAGGTGCGATAAGGACTGTAGGTGTTTAGGGTTTTTTTACAAGGAGAAGACGTCCAAGTGTTTGCTGGCGCCATTGCTTGGGACGCTTATTAAAGATGAAAACACATCTGTGGGGTATATTAAGTATACTTTGTAGGTTTGGTTGCAGAGCAAGCAATAAATAAAATATGATTTGGGAGGGAGATAATAAATTGAATATTTATTTATATTGTAATGCGTGGAATTAATGGATTAAGTAAAGATTTATTCTTGGATAAAATTGTCACTAAATTTATGCAAAGAATAAAATTTTCGTAATTTAAATTGGATACTTTCACAAAGAAAAAGCATTTCGAGGATAACATATTCAAGATGAGTTAAATATGTAGAACAGATTTGATTTTTTGAATAATATAAGAATAAATGTATATTATATTGTGGTAAGAAAAATATATAATTTTTTTGTGTTATGGTAACAAGATGAAATTGAAAAAGAAAATCAATAATTTTGGTAGTGGTATTTTGCATTAATTAGTGTGTTATAAAATTTTCTTTTTCCATCTTTAGGCGTAGGTCCAAAGAATGTATTCTGATGGTTTGTAAATATAATAATCTTAATCAGATACAATTGAGATATAATTATAAAAACAAAAAATTTAAATATTAAATTGCTAGTCACACTTTCGTACCCACAGAAGAGACATTTGGGTTTCGGGCCATATAAATTTGGGCCTCTCTTTATTTTACTAAAGAAGCTGGGAATGAAAAAAAAATTGGACGACCATAAATTTTTAAAAGCAAGAACGAATGAAGTGAGATATCATGACGTGTGCGTATATAATAAGATCATGGATGTGTGTGTATATTATATAGAACATAGATTTGAGAAACCCATTTCCTTAAAAGTGAAAAAGGTTTAAATAATTTTGCTTTTTCAAAACTAAAAATGTTTTAACTAACGAAATTTATCTATCATAAAATATTTCTTTTGTATGATTCGTTAGAATTTCATACAATTTGATTATTGCATTTCCATTAAGATAAATAATTAATTAATCTTTGAATTTTATTAAATTAAATATTATATATTAATCTATAATACATAAAGATTAAAAAAAAAAAAAAGTGATTGTAAAAATATTTTGAGATTATTTAAACAAATTAATGATTGTGTTAGTGGTAAAGTTTCAATAATTAGATGCTTAAGGCATTTTAATTAAAAATTAATTTTTTAGACCAATCTCAATCTTCCTAGGATTTGGATAATAAAGATAGATCGTTTACATCTTAATGACTTTTAGCCATTAAATATTTTAACCCTTCACCGCTAAACTGTTGGATCATCATGGTGTTAAGATGTTTTTAAAACCCTAAATAATCTCACTCCTTTAGATTCTTTTGATTAATAAAATATTAAATTCCCAATAAATTGCTACACACCATCATTTTCTTTCAATTATTGATTACGGTATATTATATACATATAGTCTACTTCCTATTACACACATATATTATATTATATTAGAATCGACCATTCAACAATATTAATGGTGATATAGCATCATATAATATAAACTAAGCTTAATTTCAAATAGTTAGATTCATTTGGGATCTTGACAGCTTTGGATTGGATGCTGTTGCTGGTAGGGAAACCATTCATTAAATGATCAATCTACCACGCTTAATTACACAAAAACACACATGCACAATACAGTATACATACATATACATATATATATATATATAGAGAGAGAGAGAGAGAGAGAGAGTCTACAACAAAAGGTTATTTATTACAGTTATAATAAATTAACTAAACCCATCTCCTATTTGATACGGGTTAAACAGCTTAAACAGGAAAACACATTCATTATGTACATATATATATATATACACAATTATATTCGATACAAATATAATTGGCTTAAACAGGAAAAGTCCTATTAATTCAATTTAGTTTCCAAAAAAGGTTGTCTTACCGGTATTAGTGCATTAGAATTTTGTGGAACTTGTCTGATAAATAGTAATTAATAATTATAATCTATAGGTCCTATGGCTACGATGCCGTGTCGATACAGGAAGCCTAAACCTACTAAACCTCAATGGTGTGGGGGTGTGTATGTGTATATAATATATATATATATATGTAGATATTGGTGGTCTAATCAACTATCTAATTGATTTTATGCCATTTTCGACAAAATAATTTCGTGTTTGCATAATCCATGTGGTGTTAATTAAAAAAAAAAAAAAGATAAAACAAGATGCAATTCAAGATTATGAATTCGAATTGATCCTCACAAATTGCAAGTGATTGTGATCAAAGCTAGTTATTATAAGAGTTTGTTCGTTCTTCAACTATCGTTACCCACATGACATTATTATTACCAACTCTTTTGCTCAATTGACTTGTATATATATGTGTTTGTGTGTGTATATATATTATTATTACCAACTCTTTTGCTCAATTGACTTGTATATATATGTGTTTGTGTGTGTATATATATGTATGTTTATCATGGTTATATAATCAATTGAGGTATGAAGAAAATTTGATCCAAATTTTATGTAATTGCAAATTTTGATTTTCTCCCCTATATTTTTTTTTGGATTAATATTCGAGTTTCTTCAATTAATAAGTTACAACTGATACCAATACTATTATATGATTAATTATAATGATAAATATTTTATATATCAATTTAATATATATATATTTAACAAAAATTCAAGAAAGATAAATGTCATATAATAGGTAAAAACACGAAGTATGGCGGATCCTAATTTTAAGAAAAAAGTGGCCAAACAAATGATAGGAAAAAGAAAGCTAGCAAGAAAAAGAAAACACTGATTCGAAGCAAGATATCTAACAATTGAGATCAACAAATTCAATGCTTGGAAGTTCGAAATTCATCTTTATAGCATTCAATAGAAGCACAAAATCAACAGTTGTTTTCTATATTATTTTGCTTTTAAAGAATTATATCACATATGACATTCTTTATTGGTTCGAAACTGAAATAGATTAAATTACATAAAGAGTTTTAGAACAATTATTAAATTATTTAAGTTTAAGTTTAGACCAAGCTGAATTGATATTTTTATTTAAATTAATTTAAAAATAAATAAATGAATTAAACTTTAAAAAATTTTATATATTTTTTATAATATTGGTCCAAACGAGTTCATTCGCTTTGAATTAAAATACATTAATTTTTTTTTTTTTCAATTCTTGATATCTAAATTGAATATCAGGTAAACAATATTGATTCTTTTCATCAAGATAAGAAAAAGAATCATCCCTGTTCTTAATTGACAACCACCTTTTGAGTCACTCTCAATTTCTTAAGACTTCACAACCTCATTATTGAGGTTCCTCGTATTTGGAAAAAATGATCACTAACTCTATGACTATCAAATAATACAATTGAACCGTTACTTTTTTTTTTTTTTTTTTTTTTAATAAAAAAATTTAAACTAATAAAAAAAAATAATGTAATTTATCAATTTTTTTTTTTTTTTGTTTAGTGTATTATTAACTTACACAACAAGTTATAATTTGTACACCTGAATAAAATAAAATTGGGCTTAATGGTTGGCTTATTTTGAATTGGGTTTTGAAAGAAGAAAAATGCATGAACACCCAAAAAGCTTTCATGCATCATGACATGCATGCAATCAAAACAACTTCTACTTTTTTTTTAAAAAAAAAAAAAATTTTATTTTAAAGAAGAAAAGCAAAATGGAATGTTAATGGAATTGTTGAAAGAAGACAGATCTGATATTGAACAGTTTGTGTGCACGTTTGTTGGAAAAAGTCAAAAAGTAAAGAAAGATAAAAGCAAAACAAACCACCAAACAAAACAACAAAAACATCACCAACACTCTCTTTTATACATACATACATATATATATACATTCCTCATATCAATTTGCATTACCAATAATTCCTCATTTGGACTCTACTAACTGATCATTATGCTACTGGTCATTGTCATATGAGCAGGGCAGGTTATTCATTTCTCGAGTTATGATATAAATATCATAACTTATTTCGGATCTGAATCATACAAAATATTCGTATTAATTTACTTTGAATCTGTGTTATATAAGAAATTCATAATTAACATTTTTTTTTTTTTAAAAGTAAGAAGGATGATGAGTAAATATTTTTTACCTATTTTAGACGAAATTTAATTTTTAATTGCGAAATAAATAGACACACAATCTCATCTCTATGTCATTCTCATTTCCCGTTCAACTTGTTAAGGTTACAAGCCTGTCCCCAATTCATCTCTAACTATTCCTCGTTGCTTGCCTTTCAGAATCTTTGACCTAAATAAACCTGTTACATTATCATCATCTCACTGTTTTACACTTTACTATTTAATCCTAGTATTAGCATGATTACAAATATATATATATATATATATGTACATGTGTGTGTGTATGCAGACATATATATATACACACACACACCTACGGCCGCCAATGGAATTAATCTGGCAAAGGGAGTCACTGTCGAACAGTTGATATTGCACAGAGGATAGAAATAGAGGAGGAGTTTGGCTCCACGCTTGAAATAATTACTTAAATACATGGGTTTTTTGTGTGTGGCAGCCATTACCCTGTATAGAATTGACGTGAAGCCACCAGAGCAATGTATTAATTATAACCTAATTTTACATGTTTTAATTAAATTTAAATTAAGAGAAAAGTCATGATTTTTTACCCATTTATGTAATCATATTAATGGCTAATTAATGAATAATTTAAGGGTAAGTTGGAATCACCTGCTTAATTTGTTTTTGTTGAATTGGACAGTACAAGATCTGGTGATTTCTTTTGTAACTCTGAAGGTAATAAAAAGCAAGTTGATTAATTAAAGAAATGAAAATTAACAAGCGAAAAATTAAGAACAAAGAAATCAAAAGTGTAAATTGACATTTATTTTATGAGGTATAAGAAATATTATTGGTTATATTACATGTTCCAATAACATAGATATTTAATGATATAATTACAATTTTAGCCAGGATTAAAACAAAATTGGCAAGTCTGAGTATCACAAAATACCCGTAATTTGAAGTTCGTACCAGAGATTAAATTATGTTGTAGTTAAACTTGAGTTTTCTTTAAGGTATAAATTTATTTGTTTTAAGGTATAAATATATTTTAGGGGTTGATGTTTATTCAAATATGTCTGTAAAAAGTAGTGAGATATACAAATCGTTTAAAAAGTCACCCCAAATACAAGAGGAAAAGAGATACGATCAAGTTTTTAAGTAAGTCGTAAAACGTATTTATGTTGTGTTTGCAGGATCTGTATTAGTGCTTAAAAGTAGTAGAAGAAAACATTGTCTTGTTTAAAAGATGATTTACATTTTTCTTAAATCAATCTATGATTGTTTTTCTTATTTGAATGAATGAATTTTATTGAACAAATTTTATGTATACTTTACACCTCATGCAAGATAATTGGCGTACGAATAGGTGTGTCATATTTTGATTCCGACTAAAAAATTAAATATTATTTAGTTTAGTGATCAATTCATGAATAAGATGAACGAAAAATTTGGTATGTTTCAACTTCAATTGGAGTAGGTTACAAAAAATATCAACTTTTTGCAAAGAATTTGAAAAAAAAAATAAAAAAATAACAAAAAATCGAAAAATAACAATCTGGTCTACAAATGATCAAGTCTTCAATCTATTTCCTTATTTGATTATTAGCTCATTTTGGTACAATCTAATTTGGTCTGGTTTTGAATTAATGAATACTTTTATGTATTGAGTTGGACTAAAAAAAATGAGTGAATTAAGCTAAGCCTCAATACGCAAGTATCCTTAATTTTGGTGATCACTTAAGAGAATTAGATTTTTCAATTGATTGGAGGTAATTTTTCTTTTCATACAAAAGTGATGGTCTAGCTTAATATATTTAGTATATGTGTCAAATAGTATACAATATGGGAATATCGTATGAAAGAAATCTTACCTACAAAATAACTTGTTTGATAGAAAACGACTCAAGAGTTGTAGTAGCAATTATCTTATATTCATCTTCAATGGAGCTTTTTATGATAATTGATTGTTTCTTCACCACATCTAGGAGACGAGGGATTTGCCAAAATTTATAATATATCTTCGGTACTCCTATGGTCATTAAGATCAAGATTTTAATACTAAAAATACTAGAAAATGAGCATAGTAGAATATGAGTAGAATAAGTTATTTTCTAAGCTAACTTTAAAGTAGCAAAAACAACCTATTGTATCAATATACTTTTAAAAAAAAAAAGTAGTAGAAAATATGATTTAATGTCTTGCAATGATCATTCTGATTGAGTAATAGTAGAGTATTGTAAAGTGCGTGCTAATAAATTATCTATATAGTTTACCATCTCGAAATGATTGACTTGAAATCTTTGTTAATGGTAGAGGCAACCATATGAGTATATGTATTATTGTCACTCACATATTTATACTAGGAGAGAAGAATGTCATTTTATGATAATCAACTTCTATACCCAAAAGTATATCAGACATCCTATATCATATATTAGAAATCTATATTAAAGACTAATACGAAAATCATTTATTTTTGTTGAACTAATTCCATAATAGTAGTAACAAAATTTATTAGTCACAGGATTTTAATAAGAAGAGAAGTATCAACCACTAAAGAGAAAAACCATATCCTCTTTTTAATCACAAACTATATAGAGGTACTTGTTTAAACCACATAGTGATTTATGAAGTTTGCATATGTAATAAATAAAATCAAAATGAATAAAAATTGGTGATTTTTTTTTCAAATTGACCTCCTCGTCAAAATGGTAATAAGGTATTAGAAACATTAAGTTGGCACATAGGCAAACCATGTATGCACCTATTACAACAAATAAAAGACAAATAATAATGTCTTGAACCACATGAACAAAGGTCTTATAATAATCAAATCAAGATTGTTGGTTACAATCTTTTGGTAGTTAATTGTTCTTTATAGTAATCAATATCACCATTAAGCTTCCTTTTTGTATGGAATACCTTTTATTGCCCAATAACGAGACATGGATGAATAAAACTCGATATGTTATAGCCAAAAGCATTTTAATTTCATGTGTCTTGTCCCTTATATTACCCAGGCCCAGAATTTAGTTTGAGATTAATTTTTACATTCGAAAATTATATAAAAATCTAATTTTGAAATTAATAAAATTTAGTTTAATGTAAATTATAGAAAAAAATAGGTTGAGAATGAAATTAAAAATAATTTTAGAAAAAAATGGTAAAAATTTGGGTTCAGATAGTTTTTTTGAAAAAAAATCAGAAACTGGGGCTCAGAACGTAATTTTACATTAAACTACATCATGTAGGATTGTCCAGTCAGCAACTTCGACGAATCGGAGCGCGTCGTGTGGCAAGGTGCGGTGACTCGGTGCCATGGGGGAGGCCATGCTGACAATCTGCGTGCCCGACGATCAAACGGTTCAGAAGCATTCCCGCGCACGTGGACGATACGGATCAGTTCCCTCCTCAGACGCGATTGGACAATCGCGATTAAACGCGATGAACGGTCTAAATTCATTTCCTCTTTAAATGCGATCGTACGATCGAGATCAAATTGCGATGAACGGTCCAGATTCATTTCTTTTTTAAACGTGATCGGACGATCGAGATTAAAAGTGATAAACGGTCCAGATTGATCCGAGACGGCTATAAATATCTCATATCACACTGAACTCAAACCCTAGCCGCCAGCCTCCCGCCGGAGAAGAAGAACCAGTTATCAGAGAAGGGAGCCGACTGCCGTCCGCCACCACGCCGGAGCAATCTCCGACCGCCAAATAAGGTAATCCTATCCGCTCGAAATTTGACTTTAAGCACCCCCATGGCAAAATCGGAGCAAAAAGGACGGCGGATAAGCCAGAAAACTGCGGGCAAAGCCTGGTAACACTACCACGGACAAAACCTGAAACCTCCTCTGATGAGCCCCTTCCAATTCCTGTTTCGTGCGATTTTTTCACAATTGTAATCACTGTTCTATTTTCTACAGGATGACCGAAGGAAAATATATAGCCGCAAAGATGAGCTTGTGGACCCACTGTACTTGAAATAATGGGTATGAAACTGGCTGAAATCGACTAAAACCAGCCAAAAACGACCAAGTCAAGGCAAACTGCCACTGCAGGCGGTGATGCTATCGCCAAAGCACGGCGATGCTGCCGTGCTAAATTCTGAGATTGGCCAAAAAAGATTTTAAACACCGATTTTATATTTTTGGGAGTATTTTTAGGTACGTGAAGCATATTTCAATCTCCGATGAAAAATTCAGAAAACTCGGAGAACGCTAGTGGGCGCAGTAGAGGTTTTGTGTTTCAGACACTGATTTAGAGAAGAATCCCTCACCTTATTCTTTGTTATGAAATTGAAGTTTAATTATCAATAATACGATATTTTACGTAATTTAGAAACTTCAAGAATTAATTACAGGTTACTAATGGAGACAAAACCTGTTATTTATTATTGTTTATCCTGTTTAATTGATTATTTTATTTTACAGGTTTAAATGCATGATAATATACTGAAATTGGTAAAATGATTCAGTTGTATTTTCTTGATACATGTATTGTTTGTATTGCGTGATTCACAGTTAAATTGTGAAACTAAAAATTAAAATATAAACGAAAAATTGATTGGTTAAGTGAATGAGTGAATGGTTATCTTATTGGATATCTTGGGAGATAGTGGACGGACCGGGTACATAAGAAATCCTACTGTGAACGTTTTATCATACCGGATGGGGTATCGAGAAATGGTATTTTGGTGCTCATATCGGACGGGATGTGGGGACGACCCGATTCACCCTCATACCGAATGAGGTATTGAGAGATGATATTTTGGCGCTCATACTGGACGGGATTTAGGGACAACCCGATTTACCATCGTGCCGGATGGGGTATGGAGGGATGGTACTTTTGGTGCTCATATCGGACGGAATATAGGGATGACCAGTTAGTTGATAAATTTTGATATGGGTTCACGTGTAGTGGGACATCCATATGGACCCCCAGGGATACTAATAAACAAATTAAAAGAAAAAGTTGTTGTTCTAGCTAATTGAATATGAGATTATGATGTTGTTTGTGTTATTGCCTCTATAGGTCGGTTTTGAAAATCTTACTACAGTAAGTATGCATTAAATAATTTTATTTATGATAAATGAATTGTCTTAATTAAAGAGCTCCATTGGTTGTTTTTATAATTTTTACCAACTTTCATTTCTATATCGATAAGTAGTGTGATATTTTTACTGGACTAGTGTAGCTCACCCTTTCATTAACATTTTCAGATCAAGAGGACCAAGATCTAGATCCCGATCAATAAAGGAGTTGTGAATAGTTCACCACCCGGACTCCCTTCAAAGGCTAGTGAAGGTCGTCCTAGCATACCTAATTGTTTGCTTTTCATTTATTTCTTTGATTTTTTCCTCATTCTTTTAGAATGGTCATTCTCGTAGCCCTATTGGATATTTTAAATTATTATGTAAGCAATGTATATTCTAACTATATTATTTCGCTTCCGCATTCAATTTATGATTATTTCCTTTAAAGTTATGGGTCACTAAAGTTAATATTAAACACCGATTTTAGATTTTTTGGGATATTTTTAGGTACGTGAAGCATGTTTCAATCTCCGCTGAAAAATTCAGAAAACTCGGGGAACACCAGTAGGTGCATTAGAAGTTTTATATTTCAGATACTAATTCGGGTAAGAATCCCTCACCTTATTCCATGTTATGAAATTGAAGTTTAATTATCAATAATACGATATTTTGTGTAATTTAGAAACTTCAAGAATTAATTATAGGTTACTAATGAAGACGAAACCTGTTATTTATTATTGTTTATCCTGTTTAATTGATTATTTTATTTTACAGCTTTAAATGCATGATAATATATTGAAATTAGTAAAAAGATTCAGTTGTATTTTCTTGATGCATGTATTGTTTGTATTGCGTGATTCACGGTTAAATTGTGAAGTTAAAAATTAAAATATAAACGAAAAATTGATTAGTTAAGTGAATGAGTAAATGGTTGTCTTATTGGATATCTTGGGGGATAGTGGACGGACCGGGTACATAGGAAATCCTACTGTGAACGTTGTCTCATACCGGATGGGATATCGAGGAATGATATTTTGGCGCTCATATCGGACGAAATTTGGGGACAGCTCGATTTCCTCTCTTGCCGGATGGGATATTGAGGGATGGTACTTTTGGCGCTCATACCGGACGAAGTATAGGGATGACCAGTTAGTTGATAAGTTTTGATATGAGTTCACGCATAGTGGGACATCCCTATGAACCCCCCAGGGATACCAATAAACAAATAAAAAGAAAAAGTTGTTGTTCTGGCTAATTGAATATGAGATTATGATATTGTTTGTGTTATTGCCCCTATAGATCGGTTTTGAAAATCTTACTACGGTAAGTGTGCATTAAATAATTTTATTTATGATAAATGAATTGACTTAATTGAAGAGTTCCATTGGTTGTTTTTATAACCTTCTGGCTAATTGAATATGAGATTATGATATTGTTTGTGTTATTGTCCCTATAGGTCGGTTTTGAAAATCTTACTACGGTAAGTATGCATTAAATAATTTTATTTATGATAAATGAATTGACTTAATTGAAGAGTTCTATTGGTTGTTTTTATAATTTTTACCAACCTTCATTTCTGTATCAATAAGTAGTGTGATATTTTTACTGAGCTAGTGTAGCTCACCTTTTCATTAACCATTTCAGATCAAGAGGACTGAGATCCAGATCCCGATCAATAAGGGAGTTGTAAATAATTCACTACCCGGACTCCCTTCAAAGACTAGTGAAGGTCGTCCTAGCATACCTAATTATTTACTTTCCATTTATTTCTTTGATTTTTTATTTATTCTTTTATAATGGTCATTCTCGTAGCCCTATTGGGTATTCTAAATTATTGTGTAAGGAATGTATATCTTAACTCTATTATTTCGCTTTCACATTCAATTTATGATTATTTTCTTTAAAGTTCCGTGTCACTACAGTTGATATTAGAGCTAGATTTCTTGAAACCATTTCTTACACGAAGAATTAAAAACACCCAATACGAACCATCGTCCAACCATTCTTTATGAAAAAAAATAGGTACAAGGACATGAAGAGAGGAGGGTTCCTATTGAACAGGGCAGCTCGAGATGGGTCACTTCGAGAGGATGTCGATTAACTCTTCAAAATGTTAGAGAGACTCATATCTACCCAGCAGACCAGAGAAGAGAGGAATGAGCTATTTGACCGTCCACCACTGCCACAATATGAGCCACCCTACAACGAAAGGATTTAATGTCATATGGATATAATCCTATCCCTCCACCGTATCATCTAGCATCGTCATAGTACAATCTGGTGCCCCACCATACAACCAGGTGCCACCACAAGGTCACCTGGTCCTTTCTCTAGTAACATCCGGTCCCTTTTCCACAGGACTCAGTTCCATCCATGATGGATCTGATAGAGGTTGACATAGGAGACTTTGATGTAACTCTATGAATGAACTAGTTAGCAGCATATCACGTCACTGTAGATTGTTCCCATAAAAAACTTGTAATTAAGCCTTATAAAGATAAGTCATTTACAAGCTAATAAATATTTTTGAATATTATTCTTTCCTAACAAATTCCTGATTACATAGCGCTTTAACACGGTTGTTTTTTCTACACTATATAAACTTAGGAAAAAAATTTATATTCAAGAGATCTTGATAGCTCAAGACTTCTCAAATGTATTTTTTGACGAACTTCCCGGACCACCAGTGGACAGGAGTCATGTAGAAATAGAAGAGTTGAGCAAATAGATCAAGAAATTGAAGGACAGTGAGTTCATCCGACACAGTGTTTCTCCTTGAAGTGCTGGAGTCTCATTTGCAAGGAAGGAAAATGAGATGTTAAGATTATGTATTGAGTACAAGGATTGAATAGGGTCACGATCAAGAATAAATATCCGTTTTCTAATATTAATGATCTTTTTGATCAGTTGCAGGGTGCTCAGGTCTTTTCTAAAATAGACTTACGTTCAGGTTACCATAAGGTAAAAATTAAGGAAGAGGACATTCCTAAATAACTTTTCGAACCAGGTACGAACACTATAAGTTCCTTGTTATGCCATTTGGACTAACCAACGCACCAGCCATCTTTATGGATTTGATGAACAAGGTTTTCAGACAATTCCTGAATTAGGTTGTTATTGTATTTATTGATGGTATCCTATTTTATTTAGAAAGCATAGAGGAACACACTCACCATCTGACTCAGGTTTTGTAGGTTCTCAAAGAAAAGAAGTTGTATGTAAGATTGAATAAGTGTGGGTTCTGCCTCGAGTAGACTACCTTCCTAGGACACATCGTATCGAGGGATGGAGTGTCAAGTGAACCCTGAAAAAGTTGAGGCAGTACCTGGTTGGGAGAAATTGACCTCGGCCAAGGAGATTCATAACTTTTCGAGAATGACAAGTTATTACCACAAGTTTGTAGAAGAATTTTTTAGCCCTATTGCTCTTATGAGCTGGCTCATAAAGAAGAACGTCAAGTTTGAGTGGAACGAGAACTGTGAAATAAGTTTTTCAAAATTAAAGAAGCGGTTGACTACTGCACTTGTATTGGCCTTGTCGAATGGGACAGGTAGATACACAGTTTACAGTGATACCTCCTACCTGTGGTTGGGTTGTGTTCTGATGAAGTATGGAAAGGTCATAGCCTATGGGTTCAGGCAGTTGAAGAGTCATGAGAAAAACTATATCACCAATGACTTAGAACTTGCTGTGATTATCTACGCCTTGAAGACTTGACGCCATTACTTGTATGGAGAGACTTTTCATATCTATATCGACCATAAGAGCCTGAAACACATATTCACTCAAAAAGATCTCAACATGCATCAAAGACGATGGATAGAACTCCTCAAGAATTACGATTGTAACATTTTGTATCACCCAGGTAAAGGCAGTGTGGTAATCGATGCATTCAATAGAAAGATTGCAAATATGTTAGCTCATCTAATGGTTTCAAAATACAGGGTAATAAGGGCCGCACAACAGATACGACTTCCGAACCTGAAGATAGTTAAATGCTTGACTCACTTGACTGTTCAACCTAAGTTGATCCAGAGAATAAAGAAAGTACAATTCACCGATTCCACCCTAGCAATCCTCAGGAAAGATGCAGAACATGGGGTAAATTCAGAATTTCGAGTTTCTACCGATGGGTTGCTCAGATTTTAGGACAGAGTGTGTGTTTTATGTGATAGTGAGTTGAAAAATGACATCATGACAGAGATTCATGCATTCTGAAAGTACTAAAATGTATCAAAGTATACGACCCTGATTTTGGTAGAACGAGATGAAAAGAGAGGTAGCCGACTTTGTTTTCAAGTATCTAATGTGTCAGCAGGTCAAGATAGACCATCAACGCCCAAACGATCTACTTCAGCCATTATCGATTCTGAAGTGAAAGTGGGAACACATTACAATAAATTTTGTGACAGGTTTGCCTAGGGTACGCTCGGAATATAATGCCATTTGAGTAATTATTGACCAGTTCACCAAGTCTTATCACTTTTTGGCCATCAAGATGACTGACTTCTTTGATAAGTTAGCAAAGACGTATATCTAGGAGATAATAAGGTTACATGGAGTTCCGGTAACAGTACCATCCGACCCGGACTCCAGGTTCACTTCTCGATTCTGGTCTAATTTTCAGCAAGCCATGGAAACGAAACTGTCTCTTAATACCGCATTTCACCGTCAGACTGATGGACAATCAGAAAGGATGATCCGCACACTAGAGGATATGCTTTGAGCTTGTGTTCTTGACTTCGGAGGCTATTTGGATGATCATTTACCCTTAATAGAGTTCGCCTATAATAACAATTACAAAACAAGTAAGATCATGGAGAGCATTCAGACGGCTCAGAGCATGTATAAAAGTTATGCGGACAACTAGATGAGGGATTTGGAATTTGAAAAAGGTGATCGAGTGTTTGTTAAGATCACCCCTTTCAAAGGGATTAGTAGATCTGGCAATAGGAAAAAATTGAATCTCTGATTTATTGGGCCATTTGAGATCTTAGACAGAATTAGTACCGCCGCCTACAGACTGACACTACCTTCAGAACTATCTATAGTCCATAATGTGTTTCATGTTTCTATGTTATGCAAGTACAACTCAGACGCCTCTCACATCTTGGGTTACGAGCCCCTTTCACTCCAGGAGGATCTGTCCTATGAGGAGGTACCAGCGGGCATTGTAAATTGAAAGAGCAGGGTACTCCGCAACCAAAAAATTCCATTCATTAAGGTCCTATGGTAGAATCATACACAGAGAGAGGCCACATAGGAGCTAGAATCAGACTTCATAGTCCAGTATCCCCAACTGTTTGATTTAGTGTGAAGGAGACAAATTTGAGGGACCAAAGAAAAAAGGGGGGATAGTTGTATTATCCATACCCAAAATTTGGCCCGAGATTAATTTTTACATTCGAAAATTATATAAAAATGTAATTTTAAAATTAATAAAATTTAGTTTAATGTGAATTATGAAAAAAAAAATAAGTTGATGATGAAATTGAAAATAATTTTGAGAAAAATTAGTGAAATTTTGGGGTCGGATGGTATTTTTTTTTAAAAAAAATCAAAAACTGGAGGTTAGAATGCAATTTTAAAAAATTACGCTACATAAAACTGCCCAGTCAGCAACCTCGACGAACTTGAGCGCATCGTATGGCAAGGCGTATTGACTCGGTACCACACAGAAGGCCACGCAGGTGATTTGCATGCCCCGCGATCGGACAGTCTGAAAGTGTTCCTGTGCGCGTGGACGGTCTGGATATGTTTTCTCTTTAGCCGCGATCGAATGGTCGCGATTAAACGCGATGAATAGTTTAGATTCATTTCCTCTTCAAATGCAATCGTACAGTCGAGATTAAATCACGATGAACGGTCAAAATTTATTTTCTCTTTAAACGCGATCTGACGGTCAAAATAAGACGCAATGAACGACCCAAATTGACGCGAAACGGCTATAAATATCTCGCATCACACCAAACTCAAACCCTAGCCGCCAGTCTCCCGTCGGAGAAGAAGAACCAATCACCGAAGAATGGGGCTGACTGCCGACCGCTACCACGTCGGAGCCACCTCCGACCGTAAAAAAAAGGTAAAAAATATCTGCTTAGAATTTGATTCTGAGCACCCCCATGGCCAAATCGGAGGAAAAAGAACGACAGATAAGCCAAAAACTGAGGGCAAAACTCGAAACTTCCTCTAATGAGCCCATTCCCAATTTTTGTTTCATGCGATTTTTTCATTATTGTGATCATCGTTCTGTTTTCTACAGGTTGACCGAAGAAAAACACTCAGCCGCGAAGGTGAGCCGGTGGAGCCACCGTATAGAAAAATTTTACCGCTGGTAGATTTTTATTTTTTGACTTTTTTCGGCCGATCGAGGTTCCCTAAAGTATTTTCTCGCATGGATGAGTATAAAACTGGCCAAAATCGACCGAAAAATGGCTAGGTTGAGGCAAACCACCGCTATAAGCAGTGGTGCCGTCGCCGGAGTATGGCGGTACCGCTGTGCCGAAATTCTAAAATTGGTCGAAAAAGATTTTAAACCCAAATTTTGAGTTTTTTTAGGTACGTGAAGTGTGTTTCAATCTCTGTGAAAAAATTCAGGAACCCAGGGATCATCAGTAGGCGTAATACATAATAGAAGTTTTGTATTTCGGACAACATTCGGGTAAGAATCTCTCACCTTATTCCATGTTATGGAATTGAAGTTTAATTATTAATAATACGGTATTTTACGTAATTCATAAACTTCAAGAATTAATTATAGGTTACTAATGAAGCCAGAACTTGTTATTTATTTGATTTTACAGTTTTAAATAAATGATAATATACTGGAATTGGTAAAATAATTCAGTTGTGTTTCCTTGATGCATTTATTGTTTGTATTGCGTGATTCACGGTTAAATTGTGAAATTGAAAATTATAATATAAATGGAAAATTGAATTGTTAAGTGAATGAGTGAATGGTTGTCTTATTGGATATCTTCTGAGATGGTGGACGGACCGGGTATATGGGAAACCCTACTGTGGATGTTATCTCATATCAGATGGAGTATTGAGGAGTGATATTTTGGCGTTCATACCAGACAGGATATGGGAACGGCCCAATTCACGCTCATACCGGACGGAGTATTGAGGGATTGTATTGTTGGCGCTCATACCAGACAGGGTATGGAGATAGCTCGATTCAACCTCATACCGGATGAGGTATTGAGGGATGGTACTTTTGGTGCCCATACCGAGCGGGGTATTGAGGGATTGTATTGTTAGCGCTCATACCAGACGGGGTATGGGGACGGCTCGATTCAACCTCATACTGGATGAGGTATTGAGGGATGGTACTTTTGGCACTCATATCGGAGGGGGTATGAGGATAGCCGGTTAGTTGACAAGTTTTGATATGAGTTCACACGTAGTGAGACATCCCTATGGACCTCTAAGGATACCAATAAACAAATAAAAAGAGAAATTTATTGTTCTGGCTAATTGAATATGAGATTATAATGTTGTTTGTGTTATTGCCTCTATAAATAGATTTTGAAAATCTCACTACGGTAAGTATGCAATAAATGATTTTATTTATGATAAATGAATTTATTTAATTTAAGAGCTCAATCCGTTGTTTTTATAATTTTTATCAACCTTCATTTCTGTATCGGTGAGTAGTGTAATATTCTTACTAGACTAGTATAGTTCATCATTTCATTAACTATTTCAGATCAAAAAGACCAAGATCTAAATCCAAATCAACAAAGGGAGTGTGGATAGTTCATCACCCGAACTCCCTTCAAAGGTTACCCTATGATATATAATTAGGATACCTAATTGTTTACTTTTCATTTATTTCTTTGATTTTTCGTTTATTCTTTTAGGATGGTCGTTATCATAACCCTATTGGGTATCCTTAATTATTGTGTAAAGAATATATATGCTAATTTTATTATTTCGCTTTCGCATTCAATTTATGATTATTTTCTTTGAATAATATGAGTGTTGGGACGAGTGAAAGAAGGTTGTCTGAATGTGTAGGTTATTATTCACAATCATAGGAGGATGTGATCTTTGGTATGTCATCAAAGCAAGTATAATAAGAGATACTATATGTATAAAAATAAGACAAAGCTTATTTTATTGAATTATGAGATACGTAAAGATAAGATGAAATAAAATCTTTAAATGGAAAAAGAGACTATGAATTTTACTTGGCATGTGATATTTAATATGATCTAATTTAGGATATAAACAACAATGATCACGGTGAGATGAAGAATCAATTAGATAGTCTATACACATGGACCTAAAAGAGAATTTATGGTATTATAGAGATGTAAAAGAGGAAACTGTCACACCTTCACTGTATGAACTCCTTTTGTTTTTTCCTCTCTTCACCATATGAGCTCTTTTTCCTTTTTCCTCCCTTTCACCATATAACTCTCATTCATTTTTTTTCTCTTTCATTATGTAAGCTCTCCTTGCCCTAGTCCATTATCTTGAAAACTTCTTCCTCCCCTTCATCATATGAACTTTTTTTCTTTTTTCCTCTCGCATATATTGGCTTTCCAAAATCCCCCATAGTTAATTTATTTAAATTGTGTAAACTTTTTTCCCAAAGATAAAAGTTAGGTATACTCTATTGGCCCCCTTTGTTCACCTTTCCCTTGTTTCTACTTTTTTTTTTTGTTCATCACCTTATCTTGAGCCATTTTAACTTATTTGATTCTTTTTACTCTATTGTCATCAATCATTTTTCCCTCTTTCAGTGACCTATGGCCTTGTCTCTCCTGTTATTTCTCTCAAATCCTCTCTTTTACCTCTAGCTCAATCCATGTTCATTAGTTTCCTATGCTAACCTTAATGGATTATAAAGAATGCTTGTATGCGAGTATCTCAACACATAACCTCACCACTTCAAAGCTTTTTTTGTGTAGCTTTGTTAATTTCCACCAACTTTCAAGTTGAGTCACATAATTTTTCTGAAGAATTTATTTGTCCACATAAATAATGGTATACCTTTACACTGAATACAAAACTTCCTCATTATCTTCTCTATTTGTAATTCCCACTTTTCTAATTGTTCCATTAGATGCCCACTTTTTGCTTTCCAATTCTTCACGACCTTTCCCATCACTTCCTTATTATAGAAATTGATTAATGACTTGTTCTTCTTTAACTTTTTCGTGTCGATAATCTTTTTATCTCTTCTCATTGCCTAATTTTTAATTTTTATATGCCCATAATAAGTCATTATTGTCCTTTAAGCCACCTTTTAATATCTATTCTTTTGTTTGAAAACTGAGAATTTTAATTAAAATCTCTTACAGGTGTTCTATCATATTCAATTTTTCAAAAATCTCATATAAAACTTTTGCATATGATCTTCTCCTACCCCTCACTATTATTGTCTCAATTTGCTCGCCCCTTTTTACTTCTCTCTTAATTAAAAGTTCCTAGGTCTTTGTATTTTTTCACCAATATGCTTCAGTGTGCTTATACCTCCTCTAACATTTTTGTAAGTCCTTTCCCTAATGAAGCTAACATTATTTGCTTTCTCAATTTCTTTTTTTGCTTTTGTTTTAGAAATACATCTTATAAATCCAACATGGTTCACATTGTCTCTTCTTATTTTCCTTGAAATAAAAACATCTATCACTGCCCTAAAGTTATTGAAGAACATCTTCAAATGTTTGTTTTCAACGAATTGACATATGTTGTTAATGGGCACTCAAACATGCTTCCTTTATGCTCATGCATTCTGATTACTTGTATATATCCTATTTCTCACACTAGCTCCACTCACCTTCCATCATGCTCGAGTATGAGTTTATTTGTCAATATAAGAGTATAAATAGTTGATTTGGTTGTTTTATATAAACTTAAGCTTTTAATATAACTATTTTAATTATTTATTTAAAATGGCAAATGAGTTAAAGCTATAGTTTTGAATTTTTTGTGCTATATTTATGTTAAAAACTAATTTTGCAAAATATTTGATGGATCTATGTTTGATCCATGCCTCCCGCATAGAGGGTCTACTGATATATCGTGTTAGAGTATAAATAACTTATTTGAGCATTTCTTACAAAGTTGAACTTTTAGGATAATTGACTTAATTCATTATTTAAAAGTTAATGAATACAACAAAGTATCAGTAGCCTAAGGATAAAATCATATACGTTAGCCCTGAAACCCCAAAATAAATTAATTTATGCCTTAATTGTGTAAATTGCTAATTCCAAGACTTATAACAGAACTCAGGTAATATATTCATACGAGATAAAAGGTAGATGGGAGAAGGAAAAAAAAGGAGGAAATGTTAGAAATTTATAAATTTTGACCATTGCAAACTTGAAGTTGATTGGTATCCTTGTAGTTATTATAAATTATCGTGTTCACATGATTTTATATAAGATGGATTTTGATACATTTATTGTCTATATCCTTTACAATTTTTATTTTGGATAATCTAAGTATAATTGGTAGATTATAATACTTCATGTGTTTAATTCTAGATGAGTTAGAAGTATGTCTTTAAGGCATTTAATTGAAAAAAATTTACTCTCCAGATTATTTTGTGTTGTGGTCAATAAAAGGCCATAAATGGCCCATGTACTAACTTCTTCTTATGAATATTTAATTAGTACTTAGATAAGGGTTGTATTTGTTATATATAGTACTCGTATTATAAGTCTGGTTACTTAAGTTTTATATCCATATTTTTAGAGTTTAAAAAGGTTGGATCATATCTTTTTAACTTATTGTGGTTAACCTAATTAAAAGAATCTAACTACAACATAATATTTCTTTTACTCAGAGTATCACAATTCACTAGAATAAAACTTAATTTTATTAATACAACTCATCAACATACTAAGGAGTTAAACTTTAACATTATTGAATTAAATATTTTGAATCAATTACATCAATATATAAGACACCCATAAAGTGATGAATTTTACATTTTAGTGAAACTCGAACTCATTATTTATGTTAAAAATGAAAATATTAATCACTATATTATCATGTTTGTGGCACTCTATATCTTTTAGTGGAGTTGTTTTGTTTTGTTTTCTAAGAAAATATTCTTCTTTCTTTTCAAAAAAAGGAAAGTTTTTGTTTTGACATATAAAGGGTGTATGGTTGATCATTCCAAGAGTTGTGTTTTGCTTTGATACTTCTCTCGTTTAATTTGTTTTAAGGTCAGCTTGCTAATCTATACACGAACCATGTTGTGTTTATAAGACTTTTGTTTTAGTCATCGATTTCGTTGTAAGTTTTCAAACATTTGCCTAACTCTTAACAAATTTGTTATCTTTATCTTAAAAAAAATCTCGAAAATTAAATTACTAAAAGATTAAAATATTAATATTTTTAATTTTAATTTATGAATTTCTATAAATTTCTCATACCTTGTTACTTTTAACTTTCAAATAACAGAAAAACATCTTTATGAATCTACCAGGAAACCTTGTCCATTCTTTGCTGAGTGGTGCCCATCATAAGGAAATTAAATAATGAAAAGGAATATATGTACACGTACATATACGATATACAATAAATATTCCTCCTCTCTCTAGCTCATTTAAATGAATCTATATACATAGATCTTATGACATGGATTAACCTAGCTTCCCAAATTCGTAAACTATATATATATATATATATATATAATATGGATTAGTACGGTAAACCCACCTACTAATTGATTAATTATTTATCTCAGGTAATTCACACAGTCCAGCTAGTAAGAAAATTTTAATGGTTAGTGCTAATTACGCTAAGGAGCTCAATAATGATTGCTTAGATGATGGAAGCACAATTATAATTAAATAGAAAATTTATAAAAAAAAAGTATTAGTTAATGGTAATAGTACAATATTAAAGGGAGAAAAATAATGCGATAGGAAGAAAAAGAGGAGCTAAAAGCATTTTCATAGGACCCATCTCATGTCTCCTCATTTGATGTGATCCTTTTAATTTTCTCTCCTCTCCAAATTCTCTTCTCTTCTCTCTTCTTCTTCCTCCTCCTCCTCCTCCTCCTCCTTCTTCTTCTTCTTCTAATCGCAGACTTCATGTGTCGAAGATCATGTCAACCAACAAGGGAAAAGACATAGTAGAAGGCTCCTCTTCAAGATCAATATCTTCTGACCAGCAGCAACAACAAAACCCACCTCCGCTTAGCCGCTACGAGTCACAAAAGAGGCGAGACTGGAACACTTTTGGTCAATACTTGAGGAACCAGAGACCACCGGTTGCTTTGGCTCAGTGTAGCTCTAACCACGTGCTTGATTTTCTAAGGTACTTGGATCAATTTGGTAAGACCAAGGTGCACTTAAATGGGTGTGTCTTCTTTGGCCAACCCGAGCCACCTGGTCCTTGTACTTGCCCTCTAAAACAAGCCTGGGGCAGCCTTGATGCACTCATCGGCCGACTCAGAGCTGCTTATGAAGAAAATGGTGGGTTACCGGAGACAAACCCATTTGCCAGTGGTGCTATTAGAATCTATTTACGTGAAGTGAGAGATTTACAAGCGAAGGCAAGAGGAATCCCTTATAAGAAGAAGAAGAAGAAGAGGAATCCAATGAAAGCCAATGATGATAGCAGTACCTCTACCTTTCCCATCCAGTAATCCTTCATTAATTTCCTCTAAAATGGTAATTATTAATCTTTTATTCATTGATTTCTCTCTATTTATTCTTTTCTATAATATCCTTAATTATTTTTATCGGCCTGCTCATTGGTCATCCAATATTATACAATAGCATCTACTGTATATATAGAAAATAAAAATAAAAAAAGTTGGACTTCATGAGATAATATTGCATAAGAGATACAAATTGAGCACTTAATAGACTTATTATTATTAATTATAAGGCTAGGTTTATATTTATATATGTATAGATATATTTATATATTGGGTAAACCCAACTGGTCCAACGCAGTCAACCAATCAGGAAAACTTGCAATTGGAAGCTTTTACTGATCTGGGTATTTAGTTATTCATGATTCCCTTTACAATAAACCCTAAACCAGAGGCTCCAAAAACCCTAATTTGCTTTAAGAGAGACAAGACATGATCATCACACAGTAATCAGTAACTTTAATTTACCTTAACAACAAACACTAAATAATTATTTACGGAAAATAATTACATAGTAAAAAATATTTTTGTGGTTTCCAAATTTAATAATTATGATTACATTGTTGCTTTTGTCCAGTCTAAGCTCTTTTGGAATTCTTTGCAATCTCGTGTGCCCGCCATGAATGGACATAACGTTGCGTATGACATGTGTGTATCCTTGTTGTTAATTAATTATAAAGAAAGAAAAAGAATCTTTAGAATTAAATTAGAGTTATTAAACTAATTAATTAATTCATGTAATTTTCGTTTCTTTCTCGTAGGTGTAAATGAGTTTGGCTGTTACTTGAACCATCTTATACAATATTATGCTATAGCTATAGCTATAGCTATAACTATCCAGTATTAATTGTAAATCTCATTAGTTAATTCATAATTAATTTGTCTTTGGTTATATATATATATATATATATACACATATCTCTTAAAAAATTTAATTCCCATCATGTACATGTCCTTTTCTTTAATGCTATTATCCTATATGATAATTGACCTTTGTACCTGAATCTAATTGTTTCTTGTCTTCATCAAAGATTAGTGCTATATTGCTATTTTGCTAATTTAATCGCTATTGCTAAATTATTCCCTTTTATATATTAACCCCTCTCAAATTTGTGGTTGTTAGTGTCTTAATTAAGCCTTGTTTGGACAATTCATCTAATTAATACATTTAATGCTGTCAATTGTACAAGACTTTGAACTAATCAATTACACCATTTTACAGTAGATGAACCAGTTGAGTTAATCTTCTTTAAAACATTTACTCATATGTGTGTGTGTATATATATATGAATCAATTCACTTTACTTGATTTAATTTTTGGGTCTGCTAATTTGTACAGGATGTTAATTAAATAAAGTCTTGAAATGGATGAGGAAGTTCTTGAAGAGCTCTCCGATCTTCCTTGTTGGAAATCAAACTCTTCGTTTCGATATCATGGAGTTTCGTTGATCATTTTTAGGCGATAGTTGATGAAGCACTTTATTTATTGTTTGAATGAGAATTAAAACGTCAAGTTGGTGAAGAGGGTAAGTTGTTTTTCTTCCCTACTCCTCCTTATGATATATTTCCCTAGTATATAATTAAGGGTAGTAATTATTGATTAGTACATAATTATCCACTTATAGCCAAGATGTCAACAAGTACTATATATTCTTATTATATGAATGTGAGATATCTATATATATATATATATATATGAGGTCTAACGTACTGCAAGAGTATCTTTCTTGGAATTTTATTTCATATATTATAATTGCAGGGAGAAAATATCATCTCCCACTCCACTATATATAGGATTGGTTTTCTTAATTTTAAAAATATTTGTTGCTTTTGGTTGTCTAGCATTACATAATTTATAATTTTTTTCTAAATCTTTGAGCAATACCAAATGTATACATGATTATATCTATATGTTTATATAATTAGCTAAGATTAATATGCTTACCTTTCGCATTTATATATTATCATTTCTGAGTTATAGGAACAATGCTATGTATACTAATAATTAGTATTTTTATTATTATTACGTACATATACATATATATATATGCATAATATCAACATATATATATATATATATATAAAGCAAAAATTTTAATGGAAATTGTTCAGTTCCTCATCAGAATCCATGGTGGTATCCCCCACTTGCATAATATATATTACCCCACATCTTGATCATAATGTTGTCTAGTGTTAAACCAATATGCCTTTGGATTCCCTCTATAAGAGTGTTACCAGCTAGCAAGTAATTACATTAATTACTTTACTTATGAATCTTACTTCCCTTCCTAATTATTACCACAATATAATTCAAAATTTACAACTAAATTCATATATCTTAATGTGTATCTCAAACTTTTATATTAACTATCATTTGCATACCCTTTCTCTTTAAACAACTAGTATAGTCTTTCTACCTGAATATGCAACAAAAAGTATTTTGCGGTACTGCTAACTAGTTAATATATTTTATTTACTCATAATATATTTTTCTCTTTTTCAAGCTAAACTTGAATTAAATTTGGTTTAGATCTATATATCATGAACATAATAAGTTTGATAAACCAAATATTCGTAAAAATTTGGTTTAGTCATAATATATTGTATACATACTATATGTATGTAGATATATCAACATATTTATTTCAATTTTCTAGCCAAGATTAAATGTGAAATGTTTTTGTCTTTTTTGAATTGTGGTGTTTCTAATATGAAGATTCTTAGTGTTTTAGGTTAGATGTAATAGCTAATATCCTAATCAATAAAGTTCATCTTATTTTTTTTTTTCAAAAAATTAAGGACATGGTTTGTATCAACTTTAAATCTATGCATCAAATATTTTTATTTTTATATGTGGAATACAGTGATAGATTTACTTAAAAAAAAAATAACCGTAACTCAAATTGACTATCATATAGTAATAAAAAGTATTTAACGATCCCACTCATGAAAAATAATTTTGTAAGAGATGACTTATCTTTTAATTTTTCGTTTTTATTAACAACTACTATCAAAGGTTTAAATGTATTCTATCATTATTCATACTATGATTGTAATGTCATGAGAAATTCTCTAAACCCTTTAAGTTTTTTAAGCAACTTATATTCTTTGAATTTTTCATAGATCATTTATGTATCCCCATAATCAAGCTTTGTAAATTCGTAAAAAAAAACACATAAACACAATATTTTTGCTAATTTTACTCTCTAAACTCTCTCCGTCTATCTCATTTTCTCTCGCTTCTCAAGCTTTCTTGTCTCTCCATTTTTTATTGATTTAATTATTTGAGGATTCATTTTGGAAGAAGTCCTGATATGTAAGTGACCTTGCTCATTTTATTTTACAAGTTGATGAAATTCAAAACCTCCATAAAATAACACAAATAAATCTTTAGAATAAAGAAGCAAAGAGTTCATAGTAGTTCTGCACATCCTAATTAAAAGAATTTCTATTAGTAATAGGCGCAACACTCTTAGCACAAGAATTTAAACAATGGTTGTGGATAAGTATATAGGAACTTAGGTCCTAAAGAGACTTACCATTTAAGTATATATGATTACATAAAAAAGAACCTAAAGTTTATAGGAATTGTTTCAATAAGTTGTTTATATTATAATATGTAACTTCATGTATAAGTCTATTAAGCTAAAATTGTAGATTAAGTGAGTAGCTACTAAACCTTGTGCGAAATTAATGTTTAATAGAAATAAAACAAAAGTTATTCAAATGTTGGACATCCAGCTTCAGTACCATCTTTCATGACCTTGCCCCCGACCTCTAACTAGTAAGTTTTTTACCAACTTAAGTTTGAGAAAAAATATTTGTACACTAAATGAGATTTTAATTGATCATAATATAATTAGATTGATTATTATTATAGTTTTACTATAATAATTTTATATTATGATATAAATATGATATAGTTTTACTATCAAGTTAGCCATAATACAATTAAGATGTAATAAGATCTTGTGTAAAAGAATACAAGTATTTTATACTTTAAAAAGTGTACTTTTTTAGGAGAAGATTTTGAAGAACAATTTAAGAAGATTTCTTTTGAAAAATGTGCGACGAACACTTTTTATTTGTTATTATTTAAAAAGAATGAATTAAAAAAAGTACATAGTTTAAAACTAAGAGTCCAAAATTTTCCTCAAATTAATAAGATTTTAAATATGAGATGGAAGTTTGTTGAGTTAAAGTTGGGACAATGAGAATATTTTTGTACGGCAAACATAAAAACAATTGGTTTGGTTCTTGGAATGGCAAATTAAATTACAAAAATAATATATATATATATATATAATTAATATTATGATACTAATTACTAAATGGGTACTGATAAAATTCTATACACAAATTAAAATGAATAAGAAGCTACCTTGTCTTGTTCTTGTTTGAAATTCGAGTAAATTAAGAATACTGCTGATGAATCTCTCTCTCTCTCTCTCTCTCTCTCTCAATCATAAAAATTGCAGAAAGATCAAACTTATTTGTTTAAGACCATTAGAAAAACCTATGGGTATGTTATAAATTCAGTAAACGAAGGTCTCTATATATATATATATATATGTATGTATGTGAATGTATGAGTGGGTATACCTTATGCGATGCTGCAACAGAAAAGGCCAGGGAGTCAGCATTTATTAGCATTTTAATTTGGTTTTAGTTGGTATTATACATATACATACATCATGTAATTAATGAATAATATATTGACAATGGAATAATTAGAAGTTATAGGTTGCTGGGATGCATGCATGCATGCACGGTAACAAGTTTCATCCATGCGATTTCATTTTTCCATTATCAGATTTTTGTTAGAAACTTTGTAGGTATATTTTCTTATAAAAATTTGAGACAGACCACTAAAATTACAAATGGGTAAATCATGTGCAATTGTTTTATGTATAATTTTTCAATTTATAGAGATATCTAATCACCAAAGTTGGTACCAATCTATGTGTCATAACAATTTCAATAGGGCAAAAAAACTTTATATTAATTGGTGAAATTATGTGATGGGTTACATCAACAATTAGATTCAATTCAGATAATTTAGAGTTGTCTTAATTGAGTCTATTAAATTACTACTAAAATAAATTTTTATTTTTATTTTAAGAATAATATAGACATCGATTGAAAGAATTGAAAAGATTTAGACTTAACGTATATTAAAAATCTATATCTTTTATTTTACGTGTCGAGTTTCTATTATTAAATTTATTTTATTTTTTTGAAAAAAATAAATAAATTATATTTGAAATGACATGTACTTCTAAAATTCTTACGAATGTAAGACATCATTGTTCAAAATATCTCTACAAATATACAATGTAAGTATAATTATTAACAAAATATTTTTATCGTTGCGTCTTGAATAACATATAAATCTATAAGAATATTTATAGAATCTTTTTTGTGAATGTCATAATTAGATAATGACTTTAGTACATTATTTAATATATAAAAACACTATATTTGCTTCTTCTTCTTTTTTTTTTTTTTTTTTTTTATCTCTTGAATATAAATTTATTTTTATATTAAAAATTTGCCTTCAAAGATTTCTGATAATTCAGATAAGGATGAAACTTTATAATAATTATAAATAGAAATGGAAAGGACATCCTTCAATCTCAACTTGCAATTCTACAGTGCTGAAAATTGAAGGATGATCCTCCAGTTTTAAAGCACGAAGACGATTTTCATAATTGTATTAATAATTTAATTTTAAAAAATAAAAATAAAATTTTTACTGGTATGTTAAAATTTGATTAATTAATTACTTAAAAATTGTATTATTAATTATTTAATTATAATTATAGCGTAATAAGTACTTATCACCATATTCTATTTATTATTGATTATTGATTATTAATTATCAATTTATCAAAGTTATATATCTGAATTATTTATTTGAGCATATATACTCTTCAATTATCTAGCTTAAGCAACAAACTATTACTTAATTTTAACTATTAATTTTTTTACTACACAAAATTAGATTATTCAAATTATTTAGGTAGATTTCTATAGTAAATTTTTTAATCTATCTACTCAGATACTTTTTTTTTTTTTTTTGTTCTTCTTTAACTTTTTTTAAGGTAAAAAAAAAAATATTATATTGAATAAAGATGACATTTACGGGACTAGTAGATTATTTACAACCCTACAGAAGCCTGTTTTATCATATTGTGTTAAAGAAATTAATAAGAAATAAAAAGTATAATTCACACCATTATCATCGACACGAGACATTTAGCAAGACTGAGTCAACTGCAACATGTGAAAATATGTGTATGTCTTTACATATATATAATGTAATATATATCTCTTGTACTTAAGTAAAAGTTCGAACTTATAATTTATTTGAGATAAAAAAATATATATAAGGTACGATATCGGGTGTGTGATTTATACGTGTCCTCATCACTACACCATGCCACCTCTTTTCGGAAACACACGCATGTGTTGGAATTAATTTAATAAGTCTAAAACACTAACCATTTTTTTATTATTATATGATTTTTTTTTTTTTTTTTCTGAACGATAGATTGTGCATTTCGTATATTTTTACTAAAAAATTATGTTATTTTTTTATATTTATATACTATCAAATTAATAAAATAACTATATTGAATTAATAAAATGACTATATCCACATAAATGCGCCTCTCCCCATAAGTCTAAAAAGATTAAAGAAACAATTAAGCACTGAGAGAATCTAAGCAATCTGTCTCAACACCCAAAACCAATAGGATTGGATTATGGAGGAACCCTCTTTTTTTTTTTTTTTTTTTTTTTTTTACTGGTTTTCATCTGAAATGGGTATTGTCTGCCATTCTTGCCTGGACTTTCATTTTGACACACTTTAAATGCACTTTCATTTTAATAAAGGACAGCACTTTGTCAATGAATTAAAAGACAAGGGCTGCCAAGAGGAGCAATGCAAACCCACAAGCCCGCAATAGCACACTAAAAAACATCAACCAAACACTTCTAAGCCTCTGGTTTGTCAATTGTGCAGGCACTTGCCTTTTAAATGCACTATATATATATATATATATATAATGGTCAACATCTTTTTGGTTGACATTTGATATTTTTATTGTTACTGAAACATTAAGCTTTTTTAACGCCATGAATTGGAACAAGAGAATTTTGTTTAGGAATATCCATTTATAAATCAATAAATACTTCAAGCAATATAGATATATATATATATATATACATATACAAACTTAAAATGTTTCTGAATTATTACAAGTAAAATTAGAATAATATATTTCCATCCTCTTACAGTTTAAATGTGTAAAATTTCCAAATAAATTCCACAGGACCACAACAGAGCTTATTCATTCCAAAGATGGCCCAATTCCTTTCAACAAGAGCCGAAGAGTAACCGTTTATATATCTGAAGCCACTGACCTACCACTACCTCACCATGACATACAAGAAAACAACCTAAAAGTTACCGGACTACCTCTCATTATGAGCAAAGAAGATAAAATGACAGAATTCAAGACATACGCTTTTGAACACGTGAACTAAGATTTAGAATGCATTTGGTAAGGATACAAAAACACACAGCAGAAATTTGACTATAGCAGTGTTTTGGGGTAGTTCACAAATCACTAATTTTGTAGTAATGACTATGCGCATTGTACCCATAAGCTAAGTAGAACATATTTTTGGGTAAATAACAAGATTAACAATCTATACTGATAATGGAAATATGGTCCATGAAACATCTAATTTTCCACCATTTTTCAGTAACACATCTCGCGAGAGGATATTTTCTTGCTCCTTCTCAACCAATCTGCTTTTTTTTTTTTCTACCACTGAATCTAGCTCCTGATTATTAAAATAAATTAAACAAAGAACATAAATTGCAACCTAGATTTTCAAACCACAAGAGACACAACATTTTCCCCATCAACCTCTTCTGTTCTGAATCAATGTTTGTTTCTAACAGTACCTTATGCCAAGAAATCACCAGCAAACCCTACAACCAAGTACTTACACCAGGAGGGAGATGAGTCATAGTCAGAAGAAGGTATCACAGAATCCCTCAGTCCTTCCCTTCACTGCATGGGAATTTTCCTGAATGTTATCTTCAACATTCCAACTAGCAAGAATCAAGATCTGTAGATAACAGAAATTTGCATGTGATTTAATCCATCATGAGACAACCAGGAATTCGACATCTGGAACTTTTATACACTGTTAAATGCATGTGGTAGGATATAATGATGGGTGTTAGCTTCTACAAAGACAAAACAAACAAACAGTGGAAAAGCAAATGAACGTGCACAGGAGATCTGAATAATGCAAGCCAGGAAAGATTGGATGATACCTTATACATTCTAATAGCTCTTTTTTTTTTATTGAGAAGACCTATGCTATAGAAGTTATTAATACAATACAGAGACAAACATTAGCACCAAAAAACTCTAAAGCAATGTGACTATATATATGAGTGAGCGTGAGAAAGGTTATAGGAACAAATAAATGACACTGTAGAGGCTATCCCTTTTTTTCCTGGAGCACAGTCGCTCGTGAATGCTGAAGCATACACCAAGCCAAGCCTGACTGGATGGCAAAAATGGATAAGATACATGCAGTTGCCATGCAAGAACTGAGATAATAGATAGATGTCATAAGAGCGACGGTGTAAGATATAGAGTTTACTCAAGCATTCAGGCAAGCACAATATACAATGTAGGCATTAACAGGAAATGCTCCAAAACAATATGGCAATTACAATATGTATGCTCATATATAATAGATTATTAGAATGCATGCTCCTATATAGTAGATGATTAGAACACTGCAACCTGCTAAACTTTTAGGAAAAGAAGATGTTAATAAACTGTATTTTTTAAAAAAAGATACAGATGCAGATAACTGATACTGTGGAGGCTATCTCACCTTAAATGCAAAATGGTGATATAGGTAAAAGTCAGGCTTGATTATCCAGATGATTAAAAGAGATGAAATAAACATAGATGTCATGCAAGAAAATAAAATGCACATCAAAAGAATAGAATTGCTTAAATTTTCTTTCACAAAATAAACAAGTATATTTTCTATAGTAGAAATAAATAGATAATAAGGAAATTGTAAAAATCTGCCTATGTTATGGGAATGACGAATATATCTGCTTCACCTATTCAGTAAAACTTATTTGTAACATAATTCCACCAGATAATATGTGAGCAATAAGAAAAATAGAGAATAAATCAAAGTGCTAGTGCATCACCATTTTTAGATTCCAATGATTACTGTTTTTTCAAATAAAAAGTGTGAAAATTAGATTCAAATGATTACTGTTACTAACAATAACCTAATAAGCAATTCCACAGAAAAGCAAAAAGAAGATAATCAAAATTTGTGTTCGCTTAGTTCTTCTTCCTCTTTTGTTTGGGATGAGGGAAAAGGGATCATGTGAAGGAATTGGGAGCAACTAAAACCATAATAAAGGAATGAAAAGTCAGAAACTATACATCAAACCATTCACCCATATGTTTTTTACTTACAACCAAAGATAACTAGTTAGCTCACCTGTAAAAACACTTGAGCTTCAAGTTAGCTTGCAGCCAACAACCAATTTCTAAAAATTTGATATGACTGATACTTAAACATTACGCCCTCATGCAACCAATTCAGTTTTTCCCACTACATCTTGAAAATACCTTCATACTTCAAGCTTCTTGCCGTTTCAAAGAAATGTGCAACAGCTTCTTCAGGTGTCCCAACTAGAACACCATGACCTAGATTTAGAATGTGTCCCTGTGGCCCTGCACACTTAACAACCCTGAAAAGAAAGCATATCAGCTTATTCAACTGACTAGTTTAGGATTTTTTTTATTTTTTTTTTAAATAAAAGTGTAGAAGTTTGTATTGATTAATAATGCCAAGGGGGCACTGCCCATGTACAAAAATTTACAAGTTGATTAGCATATCAACAATGTAGCCTAAGTCATCTAGATAGTTAATGGTATGTTCCAAAATAATTGATCCAAAATAATGAAACCAGTTGTCTAAAATGACGTTGAAATCAACTTCTTTTCCTTCAAAAAGCCGGTGGTTTCTTTCTTTCCAAATGACCCAAAATCACTATCCAACGACTAATTTAGGATATAAAATCACTATCCAACAACTAAGCAATCTGTATCCACCTTGTACTAAAAACATGCCACACTCAAATATTTCAGACCATGATCAAGTTAGTCAGACACCTTGTATCCATTGTGAAAGGATAACAATGTCTTTCCCCTTAGGATACACCAGACAGTAACATTGATCTTGTCCTTTTTAGTTTAGGGATTGACTATATATAGAATACTAGTTTGGCCAGTAGAAACTTAACTCTTGCAAATCTATAGTTAAACATCTCCAAAGTAAGAAAATTTTCAACCAACTAACAAATTTTAATACCAACATTGGACTATTCCTCACAAATTCCCATGGCTACTCCAATCAAACTATCATTAATAGGCAGTTAGAAATCTTATCAGTCTAACTTCATAGCTTGAATATTGAAAACAAGTCAAAAAACCTTCTAATTTCATCAGTCAATGCAGGAAGAGGTGAAAATAAGCAAGCAGGATCCACATTTCCTTGCACACTAATCCCGCTCCCTAACCGCTTCCTTCCATCTGCCATGTCTACCGTCCAGTCAAGCCCAATCACATCAACTCCGGTTCCTTTCATACGCTCAAGAAGGCCACCATTTCCATTAATGTAGAGAACAATTGGTGTTTCAGGACATTTATTTCTAACCGTACGCACAATCTGCAATTTAAGCACACCACAGAAGAAATTTTCATACTAGAAGTACATATCCTACGTCAAGTGAGGTAGAAAGAAGTATAGGAGCACATTAACATATGAAACTGGAAATGAGTTAAACAAACAAGACTCCAGCAAAACAATAAGGTTCACCACATTTAGAAATTTACCTTCAGTAATTGGAGTAACACAGCATCCCTTGTTCCCTAAGAATTTTCAGTTTGAAAGAAAAAAATTTGATGGTATTGCCATTAAAACCATGGCATAGATTCTAAAGACTTGTCGTTCATGCAGCAGATCATGGTGATCTAACTTAAAAAAGAAAGGCATTTAAAAAACAAAAAAACAGGACACAGCTTGGAACAAGTCAATTATGTATGAAATGCGTTCAATTATGAACCTAAAAGTTGAATTTGGGTATATTTTAAAGCCAGAGTACGACAATCTTAGTAAGCAATTGCATCACAATTTGGATTTAAGGTTCTTCTGCCAAAGCAAAAATGTCCAGATCTAATCACCTCTTCAATATAAGGTTTTGACCAATGCTCCCACATGTCTGGAGTTAGTTGTCCACCCCATGAATCAAATATTTGAATGCAATGGGCACCAGACTCCACTTGGAA
Organism: Carica papaya; assembly: GCF_054855325.1. Classification (NCBI taxonomy): domain Eukaryota; kingdom Viridiplantae; phylum Streptophyta; class Magnoliopsida; order Brassicales; family Caricaceae; genus Carica; species Carica papaya. Next base: position 26,409,560 of record NC_142312.1, on the reverse strand, counting down.
AATGACATACTCAGATATCGCTTGTGTTAGATGAGACAGAAGAGCTCTCAATACATGTGGCCCAGTATGGCACATACTCTTTATGGTAGTGTACGTACGAGTTGTTCCCCCTTCTACAATGTAAGTGGCAATTGTCCAAGGTGCTCCAACAAAACCCAGAATTGCAGCATGCTCCCCAACCTTCGCAAGAAGAACCAGTTAGAAGAAAAAGGAAGTGATATTTAATCAAGTAATCTGTGTGGCACAGATTACATTCGCAAATTCAGTGCCTACTCCAATGCATAAATGGAAAAGATAAACTACCTCCTGTCGCAAAATTTTAAGGGAGTCCCCCACAAATTGCAACTTCTCCAAGTCAATGGGATGCAATGCCATCAAGCCCTCTTCAGAACGGATAGGTGACTGAATGATGGGACCTCTCACTTCTTCTATGTCAAATGGGACACCAAATGCTGGTAGAGGGGTAAGTATGTCAGAGAAAATGATAACGCCATCAGGACGGAAAGCTTCCCAAGGTTGCAAAGAAATTTCTACAATGAGATCTGTTGTCTCTGACCTCTCTCTGAACGATGGGTGTTTCTCAGCAAGCTTTCTGTAAACAGCCATGTACCTTCCCGCTTGTCGCATCATCCAAGCTGGAGGCCTACTAACAGCATGTCCCCTAGCAGCCTTAACCAAGAGTGGATCTAAACAAAAAGTTTTTAACAAAAATGAAAAACAAGAAAATTCCATGAAACTCCAGAAATAATCTATCACACTCATAGCAAAGCTGAGGAATGTTTCTTATATTACTTCTTTACTGTTTGTAAGTGGTTGAAGTACATATTTTAATCTCTGCAGTTTAGTAATATAAAAGGTAGAATGTTTATTAGGTTCTTGAAAGTGATTTTAAAAATGTAAAAAATAAGCACTTGATTCTTAATCTTTCATATCCTTATCTTTTATATAGCCAACTTACTTGGTTACTCATTCTTTTAAGATTAACAATATATATAGAAAAATTTAAGTTACAAAATATCTATAATCAATATTTATTCTATTAACTTTTTCCACAGATACAATTGTTTAAACTTTTGCAATCAGAATATATTCAAACTTGTGATGAAATATGCAAGTTCTTGAATATAACACGAGTGAAAAGAAAAACAATGTAAACGTTCCCTTAACCATATCAAAGAATGCAGCTCATTCCAGAATACTCTTCCAGGCTACCATGGCAGGGGCAAGAACATTAAAACAATACATCTTGCAAGTTCCCTCCAGCAAGGATGGTCTAAAAGTTTAGAGTCCCTTCCATGGACTTCTAAAAACTTAATTTATATCTTCCCCCAGGTTACTTAGAGGCTGAATGGGTATTCAGCATCAATAGAGTAAGTAATCTATTTGGGGTTATCTTTGAAGGTTTCAAGGGGCAAGTGCTGGAGCTATTCAGAAGGTTTAAGGAGAGGAATGCAGTTAATGGAAGTGCTAAAAAGAATGAGGCAGATTCGAAGAGGAAGTCTAGAGAAACGATAAGATTGGAGCCTTCTATAGATCATCATAAAAGAGGCAAAGAGATATGACTGTTAAGGAGGGAGGAGAAGATATTGCTACCAAAGCGAATTCTTGGCAGGGTGATGTCTTGGAATGTCAGAAGCAGCACTGACACCTGCAAGAGACCAGTCATCAAAAGGATTTTTAATAAATGGGTGCATGTTCACAAAAGCAGAAGTTATAACAGATAGCTTGGTTAAAGGAGTGGGTTGGGTTTCGGGGGGCGGCTACAGATGCAAAATGGTCCGAGCTTCCAGCAGTAGGTGCTGCAGGTGGCCTCTTATGTGAAGGAATGGCAATCTTGAATACATTCATGGATCAGGAGATCCGTATCTATCTCAAGTGAATTTAAGGTGAGGGAGTTGAATTGTCATTAGAATTTGCTTTCGCATTATAAGAACAGAGACTGGTTTTTGAGGATCTTATTCTTTAGACAAAGATGATATTGTCCTTGGATTGCTGGGGATGATTTCAGCATGCCCTTACCTTCATATGATAGATCCAGTGGTTTGTTTCAGTGTGTGTTCTCAGGAATTCATGCATATGATCAACAACCTAAGTCTCATTGATTTGCCCCTATTGGTTTGTTTTCCAGTGCATGTACTCAAAAATTCACAAATATGATCAACAACCTAAGTCTCATTTGCAATAAAGGGCATAATGTTTTTCTGTCAGCACCATATAAGCAGATATGGAGGTCAAAAGCTCCTCCCAGAATATTTTTTTTTGCCTGGGAAGCTGCTAGAGGCAGTATCCTTACTATTGATATGTTGAAAAGGAAAGGCAACATTTTGGTTAACAGATGCTATCTTTGCAAATGTGCTGAGGAATCATACAATCATCTCTTACTCCATTACCTGTTTGTTTACAATATTTGGACTACAGTCTATGGGATGCTGGGGTTAAATTGGGTCAGTGCGGACGCTATTGACAAAGAGTTATCGACTTGGTCGGGTATATGCAAAAAGAAAAGACAATTATTCATAGTTCCACTTACCATTTTTAAGGTTGTGTGGAAGGAAAGAAAAATATAAAAGTTTTTAAGAATATAGAAACTAACTTTATAAAAATCACAGATAAATGGTTTAATACTTTTGGTTCAATATTATTGGGTCATGACATGAAAGATTGGAACAATATTAGAATGGTCATCGACCATTTGATTGAGATGTAAATCTATTTTGTATACGGACGGTATCCCCTTGATACCATTGTGCTAATAATATTTCTTTTTATTTCAAAAAAAAAAAAAAAACCTAAGTCCCATGGTTCAATCATGGAGATTCTCCCTTCTCTAGAATGATAGGTTTTTTAATCTCCCCATGAATGGAAAAATAAGTGCCAATTGTCTCTCAGGTTTCACTGCCCCAGGTAATTTCGGATCCTGCATCTGTTTGTCTTGGTTTGGTCATATTCAAACAGGGCAATGTGCCATTCAGATCTAAAATATGTGATTATGGATGGAGAGATTTAGTGACTTCATTAAATTTTAAAAGAATTTTAAAAGAATGAGGTGAAGGCGGTGGGAGCTACTAGCTTCGGGGTTGCCAAGCAGCTTTCCGATATGAAACATCAGGTAAAATTGTGGAGCAAAGAGGTATTTGATAGTGTGATCGAGAGGAGGGAAAGGCTAATTAACTGAGACTAATGTTCTAAATTGGAAAGAGGTACAGAAGTGTCTATTGGAGGATGAAAAAAACAGAAGTGTGGCTCATGTGGAGCTATCTAACTTATTTGTTGCCGATGAGATTGCTTAGCATTTGTGTTCTAGAATGATTTTGATTAAGGAGGGAGGTACGAGCTCAAAATTTTTCTGCCAAATGGGTAATGCTTGCCATAGGAAAATCTTAGTCCTACGTGCTTGTGCCGAGTTCGAGTTTGGGAAGAGCAATGACAGGAGATTCATAGCTAAAGATTTCCACAAGAATCTTTACAGTGGGATGGAGAAATAGAGACTGAAGTTGGACAGGTTAGATTTCTCACATTTCATCTTTGGAGCAAACCCTTCGGGTCTTGATGGATTTTCTATAGCTTTCTTGCAACAAAATTTCAGGGATTACGGATGAGGTGATGGAGGTCTTCAATGAATTCCATGTTAGTGGTAAATTTGTGAAACGCCCTTATTCCTCTTTCCACATTCTTAGCGAGGTAGAAAGGGTTGTTGACCTGAGGGTTCTCATACCCATTATGCTTGGTTGGGAGTATATACAAGTTGATTGTAAAGGTATTAACTAGAAGATTGAGCACGGTTGCGAACCCCACGTGGGAAAGGTTCTCCATACTTCTGTTAGGAGAAGATAGATTCTAATATGCATCTTTGGTGGCAAATGAAATGCTAGATACTATCCCAAGAAATAGGAATGTTGGCCTCATGTGAAAGTTGGATATGGAGAAGGCATATAACTATGTTTTTTAGTTTTTTCAATTGTGTCTACCCGAAAGGATAGGCTGAGAGGCCAAATGGAGAGGCCAGGTGGGAACTGTATTTCCCCTGCCTCTTTTGTAGTTGTTGTCGGGGCCCCATCAGAATTGTTTTCAACGACAGAAGTCTGAGGAAGGGAGATCCACTCTCATCATTTCTCTTCATTCTTGTTATGGAAGCTAACTCAAAAATTATGTCTCATAAGTAAGAGCTTGTAAAAAGATGCATCGTGCATGTATCCAAAAAATTAAAAAAAAAAAGTAAAAGAGGAACGAGATTTATACTTTCTGCAATGAGAAGATGATGTTGGTGGCTAGAAGGAAAAGAAAAACAGAGAAATCCCCAGGAAAAGCAGCAAAATAGAGGAGTACAAGCAGAATCTTGGGTTCTAAACATCACTAATAATCCAGTAAATATAAGAATTAAATAAAAAAAGCTTATAAATGCGCGTACTGGAAGAAGAAGAGCAAGACACATTTAGCTTTTTGAGAGCAAACTTCCTTCTTTTGGGAGGGGAAACAAATCTTCCATTAGAGCAATTAAATTGGAACTGTAACTGTACGCTCGAGCCCAATGAGCTTGATTTCAAGGAACTGCACGCACTGCACATAAACGAATTTGACGAAAAACTCAATGGAGCTCAACGGGTAAGAGAAGAAATATAAGGAGAAAACCTGTATGCACATGTAATATGTGAAATGAGAACCTGAAAAAAAGACGGAGTGAAAAGAGTAGAAGAAGAAGAAGAAGAAGAATAAGAGAAAACCTAGATATTTGAACTGACCTAGTTAGTGACGACAAGCTCATTTTCAGGTATGGATAAAGATGGGGATTTGGGGGAAGCTCTTCTCTCTGCTTTTGCTCTGTTTCCTTATCCCTACCCGCGCTGGGAGATGAGAAGATTCCTCGGGGTTGACTTCTTGAGACACAAAAGTAAGTGGCAAAAACGGCTTTGATCTCGCCACGTGTACACACCGGATAATTAGAACCCAATGAACTGATTATTCGTCTTTTTCATTCATCTCGCGTATATAATTTTTAAATGCAAAAATAATTTTTAATTTTTAATTAAATTATAATGTGTATATTATATAATTAATTTTTAAAATAATAATATGACAGAAATTTAGTGTTACTAATAAGAACACATTATTATCCTATATGTTAATTAATATTATTTACTCCACATTTTTTTGTATTTTATTTGTACCCTTTTATTGCTATTTATATTTAATAATAAATTATATTTTCTATTTATTTAAAATATTTTAAAAAATAAATAACGATATATTTCACCTACTGGTAGTTACATTTTTCTATTTACATATATATATATATATGTATATATATGTGCTCGACATGGTTTTTAATAATTATTTACACATATACTTTTGTTTTGCAACTTCAACAAAACAAAAAGAAAATGCATTAAAATGAAATAAAAAGAAAAGGAATGTATATTTCTTGTATATAATCTCTCACATGCTGTAGCTTATAATTATATCTTTTCTCAATAAAAATTTCGAAAATTTGGAAAAATAAAATTTGCAGATTTATTACATATTAATTTTTTTAAATATTTCTTATTTATTACTTTATATATTGCAAATAATTATGACCGAACTTTTTTTTTATGAAGATTAAAACTTATATCCTTCAATATTATATATATATATATGGTTTTGGCTCTTGTTTATAGTCATATCAAGGCAAACTACTAAGTGATAATAATTGAGGAATTAATTACTAATTTTGCATCATTACACAAACAAGATGATCAATTTATAATTCTAATTGAGAAATTAGAATAAACTTAAAGAAAATGAAAATAAAATCAGATATTGACATAAATTTTTTGATTTGAATTTTCAGCCAACTATCCGAGTAAATTATAATAAAAAAAGGTGTATTCGAAATCTTTAAATTAGATTCAATATTTATCGTGATCTTAAAAAATAGATGTAATATTCGAAATTAATTTTAAAATATTTAAAATTAATATATAAAATATAATTTTTAAATTTATAAAATGTTATTTAATGTAAAAATTAAGAAAAATAGAAAAATAATGAAATTGAAAATAATTTTAAAAAAATTGGTAAAAATTTGGGTTTTAAGAATGTTTTTGAAAGAAAAATCAGAATCTGGATATCAAAATGCAATTTAAAAAAAATGTACCACGTAAGACTGCTCAGTCAGCAGTCTCGACAAACTGAAGCGCGTCGCGTGCCAAGGCACGCTGACGCAGTATCACGCAGGAGGCCATGCTAGCAATTCGCATACCCGCGATCGGACGGTTTGGATTTGTTTCCGCGCATGGACGGTCTGGATTCGTTCCCTCCTCATGTGTAATCGGACGGCCGCGACTAAACGCAATGAACGGCTCAGATTCGTTTTCTCTTTAAACGCGATCGTACGGTCCAAATCAAATTACGATAAACGGTTTAAATTCATTTTCTATTTAAACGCTATCAGACGATTCAGATCAAACACGATGGATGACCTAGATTAAAATAAAACGGATATAAATACCTCACTTCACACCAAACCCTAACCCTAACCGCTAGCCCCCCTGCTGGAGAATAAGAACCAATCGCCGGGAAGGGAGTCGACCACCGCCCGCGGTCGCGCCGTCGCCACCTCCGACAGCCAAAAAAGGTAAAAAAATTCTCTCAATCGCTCGAAATTTAATTTTGAACACCCTCATGGCCAAATTGGAGCAAAAGGACCAGCGAATGAGCTGGAAACTACAAGTAAAGTTCGGCGGCACCGCCATGGAAAAAATCAAAAATCGTCTCCAATGAGGCCCCTCCCGATTCCCGTTTTCTGCAATTTTTTCACCATTGTATTCACCATTTTGTTTTCCACAGGTTGACCGAAGAAAAATGTTCAACTGCGAAGGTGAGCTGGCGAAGCCGCCGCATCGAAAACTACGATGCCGGTAAGCTTCTATTTTTCAATTTTTTTCAGCCAATCGAGCCCCCTTAACGTGTTTTCTCACAGGGATGAGTACTAAACCGGCCAAAATCAGCTAAAAGTTACTAAAAACAGCCAGTCCGAGACAAATCGTCGCCCTGTGCCGGAATTTCAAAATTAGCCGGAAAGAGTTTCTAACACCGATTTTTGATTTTTTTTGGGTATTTATAGGTACTTGGAGCGTGTTTTAATCTCCAAAGAAAAATTTAGAAAACTTGGGGACCGTCAATAGACACAACTGAAAGTTAGTGTTCGGACACCGTTTGGGTAAGAATCTCTCACCTTACTCCCTATTATGAAATTGAAGTTTAATTATAAATAATACAGTATTTTACGTAATTTAAAAAATCTTGATAATTAATTACAGATTACTAATGGAGATAAAACCGATTATTATTCACTTTTAATCCTGTTTGATTGATTTTACTATTTCAAATGCATAATATTATGCTGGAGTTGGTATGATGATTCAGTGGTGTTTTCTTGATGCATGTATTGCTTGTTCTGCGTGGTTTACAGTAAAATTGTGAAACTAAAAATTAAATGTAAATGAAAAATTGTTTGATTAAGTGAACGAATGAATGATAACTTTACTAGATATCCTGAGAGATGGTGGAATGAGCAGGTGCATAGGGAATTCTACCGTGAACGTTGTCTCATACCGAACGGGGTATTGAAGATTGGTATTTTGACATTCATACCGGACGGAGGTATGGGGACAACCTATTTCACCTTCATACCGGACGAGATATTGAGGGGTGATATTTTTGGTGCTTATACTGGATAGGGTATGGGGACGGTCGGTTATTTAGAATTGTTAAATAAGGGTTCACGCGTAGTGGAGACATCCCTATAGACCCCCATGAATACCAATAGGCAGATAAAAAGAGAAAGTTGTTGTTCTGGTTAATTGAATATAAGATTATGATATTGTTTGTGTTATTACCTCTATAGGTCAGTTTTGTAAATTTTGCTATGATAAGTATACAATAAATGATTTTACTTATGATAAATGAATTTATTTAAATTAAAAATTCGATTAGTTATTTTCATAATTTTTATCAACGTTCATTTTTATATCGGTGAGTAATGTAACATTCTTTCTGAACTAATATAACTAACTTTTTCATTAATTATTTCAAATCAAGAGAACCAAGATCCAGATCCCGATCTACAAAAAGGTTGCGAATAGAATGTTCAGTTGTTTACTTCTATTTATTTCTTTAATTATTCGTTATTCTTTTAAAATCGTTATTCCCGTAATTTTATTGAATATTCTAAATTATTGTGTAAGTAATGTAAACTTTAAAATTATTATTTCGTTTTCGCATTCAATTTATAATTTATTTTCTTTAAAATTCTGCGTCGTTTCATATTTATCGTCATCCTAAAAGATAGATACAAACCTTATGATAAGATTCATAACTTATTGTCTTTGTTTTATATAATAGGCAAAATTCCTATAAATGAAGTTAATCATTTATCAATTTTTTTTAAATAAACGATAATTTAAAATAAATAATAATATTAATAAAAATAAATATTAAATTTATTTAACAATGATATTAAGAGTTAATCATGTTTTTCCCAGTCTTCCATAATCATAACTGGTTGGCATATGAAATCAATTTCTTTTTTCAAATCAAAGCAATCAAACCAACCAATCAAAGCTAGAGGCTTGAACCATTTCCAAGTCATTAGGTTTAATAAGCTGTAAAACATGCTGCCCTAACAATCCCTCTTTGAATTTCCTGCTTCATTACCATTTCCATTGGAATCTGCACTTTGAATTATACAGGAACTCAGCAAAGATACCATCAAATACAACAAAAGTTTAACACCAGGTCGCCATAGGATAAACCTGCAAAGGTCATTCCCTCATCTCATCTTGTTACAAGTAACTGACCCTACAATCCTTGAACAAATAATCTAAACACAACAAATGCTTAAACCCAGAAGCAGGATCAAGGTATAAATCCACTACTAAATGCTAAATTATCTATGTTTAGGGATGACTGGTGCCTGAATTAAAAATTTATATATATACAGAGTTCATTTGACAATAACACTCAGTCCAGATTACTGCAACAAATAAGTGAGCAAATAAATAAGAAATAAAAATGATGAAGTATATCCACAAAGTCACTGGTGTTAATTTTGTTCAGTAAATAAGATAAATACGAACTTACAGTTTGTTGGGTGTTTTCACTGGTAGCAATTCCATGGAAAAAGCAGAGAAATCCTAGTATGAAGCAACTGAGAAGTCAATTAACTTGAATGACTATTTTCCTTTTCTAGTCAAGTAAATCAGATGCTAGAAAAGCTGTGTGAGATGGAAAGGCCATTTGTTTGGGCCGAGTCAGAAAGAAGAACTCGTGCTTTACCACAACTTTTTCGTACTTTATCATAAAGAATGGTATAGTTTGAGCTGCTAACGTTTCTAAAGTAGCAGAAGTCATTTCCATGATATTTGTACACTTGTTGTGTACTTCCCTGTCCTCTTGTTACCAAGTTATTCTGTACAACCATCAGACCCTGTCCATCCTGCTTATTTTTTAGAATGCTCTTTGATAATCCAAAACTAGCATTCTTAGACTTCTTCTTCTCGTAAAATCCCATTGTGACATTTGCAACAGCAAGATAAGTTCCATTTCCTGAATCTAAATAGTCAGAGTATAAGTACAAGGGAAAGGTTTTGGATGATTTCTTCGAGAGAACATGTGATGACAATTGCTTTGCATAAACACTGTCATCAAAATGGATCAACTGATTCACAATCTGCAAATTCCCATCCTTGCGTAGGATCATTGAGTTACTGTAACTGAAGTTTTGGACAGAATAAGTTGTTATCTTCCCATGAGAAGACTTGACCCACCCCGTGGATGATATAGATCTGCTTACATTTGTCAAGAATTTTCCATTCAATCCCTTAAAATCCGCCATCAAAGAAACATGAAGAGGCAAACTACTGTGTTTCAAAAGCTTCCCTTCCACATTTGTGCTCTTGCTATCCAACCAAAGGTGCAAGTTAGCATCTATATACCACACATTTGAAGCATTAGTAACACTGAAACCTAGCTTATGGGTTTCTCCATCTAACAAATTCCCTAAAAATGTAGTAATTTCAATATCATAAGCAGGTAAATCAAATGAACCAATGGCACTGATAGGTCTCCACAAGAGGGGATTAATTCCTCCGGTATACACAACAGGAAAGGGCCAAACTGCACCAACCACTTGATTGTCAAGACTAACCACAACTTCCCTGAAAGGTCCATTCCCCCCAACACCACTTAGATTATTAGCAGCAATGTATTCATTAGGAAAGTTCCCATACCAGAACTCGTCATTCTCGTGAAAAGAAACATAAACCTCAAGCACAGCCCTATAGACATTTTTGGGAATCTTAAATTCCTTGGATTCAGTATCAGTGGAATTCTCAACTTCAAACCACAACCCATCATTCAGTGGCAGATTCCTCGAAATGGGTAAGATCAAATCAGCATTAGAACCATACGCAGGAACCAAATTACCCAAATCATGGCCATAACCCAAATCCGCTTCAGCAGGGTAAAAATGAAAAGTTATATCCACGTGATAAATACCGGTATAAGTCTTATCAATCAGATTACCAAGGTAAACAGCAAGAGTCTGTGTATCATTCTTAGTAAGCAAGGAAGAGTACCTGGTCACATCTTTTTCAACACCCCATAGAATCCCAGTGGCAATAGGCTCAGCAGTGCAGCTCCTAAGAAGCTCTACACCTCCAAGCCAAACTCCAAAAATGCGGTCAAATTGTCTGCCTCTGGAAGTAGCTTTCCATTCTAGGACAATCTTGGAGAAACTCTGAGAGGTGCAATGAGAAGGAAAGGTATAATTGGCAAGAACAGGGGATTTGCCATATGTGTATGCAAAATCATGTCTGAGGACATTGTGGGAGCATGGCTTGACTTTGGATAGTTTGATGGATTTGGTGACTTCAAAGAAGAACTTTGGTGGAGGGTTGATTTGGGATTGTGTTGTGCTGAGTTGATTTAAAAGAGTTGATTTAAGAAGATTGTTTGCTTTATGGAGATTGGCACGTGCGAAGGGTTGATTTAAGAGGAAAAAAGAAAAGAGGAAAAGAGGAATCACAGAGGATGCCATGAATGCTGGTTGGAAGGTCTGCTGCTTTTGTTGGAATCTTGGGGTTTTAACCAGAAAAAAGAACAGCATGTACTTTTGTTCTTATCTCAATTTACAACTTGTACGTTTTTAATTTACACCATATATTTTTAGATTGTCTTAAATTATACCTTCTGTTATGTCAGTAACTTAGGTTGAACAGAATGTATGAGAGAGGTTAATGACAGCAAAGAATTGCAATGCAATAAACCTGAAAAGCACCTTCTATTTACAGAACTTCAGTCCTTTTCCTTTCCATTTAGACACCTGAAAAACATGTATGTTGGCTTATAGATTTCTACATTAATTTCTACTCCTTCCACTAAGCTAAAAAGAACAAAAGGTGATACAGCATTTCTTTTACTAGAAAACCAAAGAACTGAGAAATAAAGGATAAAAGAAAGAGAAAGAGGACAGAAATTACAAAAGTAACTCTGCCCTTAAATCCTAATGATAATGGTTCTAATATAACAGAATGTATAAATTTAGACAATATGGAAGGGCAGGGTATAAGTTGACTAAATTATAAGTTATCTAAATAAAAGATATCAATAGATAAGTTGTTTTTTCATAGAAAGTGAAGAGAAAATGCAGGATTTTTGAGATAAATATCACAAGTAAAATTTATTCGTTCAAAATAAAATCCTAGTTTTATTACGAAACGATGAAAATCTCATTCACGGTGATGAAATTTGAGAGAATTCTAAATGAAACAGAAACAATGGATTCTGATGGAATTTAGAATGCTTTCTTTCACTTCCAATTGAAGTTTCACAAAATGTCATTTTTCTATTATTTTGAATGGAAATTTCGCATCTCTTAGTCCTAATTAAATTAAATATGGGTTCCTAAATAAATTTCCCAAATAAAATTTATTTGTTCTGAACATAGGTATAGTTTCCAATATTACAAGTCAATATGTTAAAACATAAAGGAGCACTAATTGATGTATCTAGTGAAGTAGTTCGCAGTTATAAATAACTACAAAGGGATTTCCTTATTAAAAAACTAGTGTAAAAACCTGCAGCATGAAGCAGAGAGGGATGCAACCTAAATGATTAAATGCAGCAATGCTCTAAATACATATAATAAGTTGCAAAACATGGCGACCTAACAACTCTTTGAATCTCCTGCTTCATCTAGCATTTCCATGGGAATGAACAGTTTGAATCAATAAGAACTTGGCAAACATGCATCAAATACTACAAAAGATCAATATCCAGTACAATCTTATAGAGGTAATTCCCTCATCTTTCTTGTAGTAACTAACCCTGTAACCATAGCAGAAAATCATCTAAGACAACAAATGCTTCAGCCCAGAACCAGGAGGATAGGTATTAAATTAGCAACCAATTGCAATCAAAAAACACATGAAATATGAAAATATGGAGACCACCAGTTGCATCTTAAACTCATAAACTTGAGATGGCCCAAACTTCAAATTTGTAAACCAAAATTGCATTAGGTTATTTAGATTTAAGGATGAATTGGTGCATGATTTCAAGGAAAAAAAAGTAATTCATGGAGCCCAAGGCACTGGAATAAGTTGACATAAAAAGATATAAACATATCTACAAGACCAGAGGCTTTCCACACGAAAGAAAACTAGCTTATAATTTATTGGGTGTTTTCACTTGCAACAATTCCATGGAAAATCTAACCTGGAAAGCTCCTTTCATGAAGTAACCGAAGGGCCAATTAACTTGAATTACTAAACTCCTTTCTGATCATCATGTAGATTAGATGCTAGAAAAGCTCTACGAGATGGAACATGCCATTTGTTTAAGCCAAATCCAAAATAAGACTTCGTGCTTTTATCACAAGTACTTCTTTCTTCATCATAAAGAATGGTGTAGTTTGAGCTGCTAATGTTCCTAAAGTAGCAGAAGTCACTACCATCATATTTGTATACTTGTTGTGTACTTCCCAGTCCCCTTATTACCAAGTTGTCCTTTACAACCATGAGACCCTGCCCATCCTGCTTATTTTTTAGAATGCTCATTGACAATCCAAAACCAGCACTCTGAGACTTCTTCTCATAAAATCCGATAGTGACATTTGCAACAGAAAGAGAAGTTTCATTTCCCGAATCTGAGTAGTCAGAGTATAAGTAAAAGGGAAAGGTTTTGAGTGATTTCTTAAAGAGAGCATATGAGGACAACCGCTTCGCATAAACACTGTCATCAAAATGGATAAACTGATTCACAATCTGCAAATTCCCATCCTTACCCAGTATCATTGAGTTGCTGTAACTGAAGTTTTGGGTGAAAGAAGTTGTAACCTTCCCATAAGAGGACTTGACCCAGCCAATTGATGATACTGATCTGCTTACATTTGTCAAGAATTTTCCATTCAAGCCCTTGAAATTATTCATCGAAGAGAACAGAAGAGGCAAACTACTGTGTTTCAGAAGCTTCCCTTTCACATTTGTGCTCGTACCATCCAACCAAAGATGCAAATTAGCATCTATATACCACACATTCAAAGCATTAGTAACACTAAACTCTAATTTATGGGTTTCTCCATCCAACAAATTCCCTAAAAACGGAGTAATTTCAATATCATAAGTGGGTAAATCAAATGAACCAATGGCACTGATAGGTCTCCACAAGAGAGGATTAATCCCTCCAGTATAAACAACAGTAAAGGGCCAAATTGCACCAACCACTTGCTTATCAAGACTAACCACAACCTCCCTAAAAGGCCCATTCCCCCCAACACCACTTAGATTATTAGCATCAATGTATTCACTAGGAAAGTTCCCGTACCAAAACTCGTCATTCTCGTGAAAAGAAACATAAACCTCAAGCACAGCCCTATAAACGTTTCTCGGAATCTTAAATTCCTTGGATTCAGTATCAGTAGAATTCTCAACTTCAAACCACAACCCATCATTCAATGGCAGATTCCTCGAAATGGGTAAGATCAAATCAGCATTAGAACCGTACGCAGGAATCGAATTACCCAAATCATGGCCGTAACTCAAATCCTCTTCAGCAGGGTAAAAATGAAAAGTTATATCTACATGATAAACGCCAGTATAAGTCTTATCAATCAGATTACCAAGGTAAACCGCAAGAGTCTGTGTATCATTCTTAGTAAGCAAAGAAGAGTACCTAGTCACATCTTTTTTAACACGCCATAGAATTCCAGTGGCGGTAGGCTCAGCTGTGCAGCTCCTAAGAAGCTCTACACCGCCCAACCAAACTCCGAAAATGCGATCAAATTGTCTGCCTCTGCAAGTAGCTTTCCATTCAAGGACAATCTTGGAGAAACTCTGAGAGGGGCAGTGAGAAGGAGGGGTATAATTGGCAAGAACAGGGGATCTACCATAAGTGAATGCGAAGTCGTGGCGGAGGACACGGTGAGAGCATGGTTTGGTTTTGGGTAGTTTGATGGGTTTGGTGACTTCAAAGAAGAACTTCGGTGGGGTGTTGTTGTGGGGTGGTGTTGTGGTGAGTTGACTCAGAACGGTTGATTTAAGTAGATTGTTGGTTTTGTGGATATTGGCGAGGGTGAAGAGGGGATTGAGGAGGAAAAGAGAAAAGAAGAAGAGAGGAATCGCAGAGAACGCCATGAATGCTGGTTGAGAAAGGTTGCTGGTTCTGTTAGGATTTATGAAGATGAAGTTAACAATGCGGGATGTTTTCAAAATGGCGAGGAAATCGATGTTTTTAATGATTGAAGGGCTGGTCAACACTGTTGAGAGGACTTTGCTTTGAAGTAAAACAAAAATATATATATATATATATATATATATTATGTGAATCCAAATTGAATGTGTGTTACATTCTACTTAAATTACTGTTTATGTGTTTTTAAAATATGAGAATTCATATCCATCTGATGAGAGAGAGAGAATTTAATTTTATGAATTTAGATTTACAAGAACTTTGTTTTTTTTTATTAAACTAGATTTTGTGTCAAAACTAAATTTACGTGACATTTTTACTAACAATGTTAGTATCCATTAACAGTTAATCCTGGATTATGTTAAAAAATTTTAAAATTATAAATTAAAAAAAAAAGTTGACTATCCAATTTAAATATTTTTAAAAAATATGAAAACAAATTTAGTATTTTAGCCGAAAAATATATCTTCACCTTTAATTTTCTTTGTAAAAATCCTCAAAAAAAAAAAAAAATCTTTGTGGAGACACCTATTTTCTATCCATTTAAAAAATAATTGATTATAGATCTTACTTTCATGATGAACTTTAAATTTTACTTTATACTTTTTTTTATCATTTTCTTCTATTATTATTTTTTTATTTAGCACTTCATATAAATATTTATTTTTTATATCATCACTACTAATTACTAAGATTTTTAAAATATAAAATATAAAATTGAAGATAAATTATAACTTTATTTTTGGCTCAAATTTATTCTATTTTCATTATGTAATACCCCAAACTCGGTATAAGGTATCAATTTCTACTCATGTCATTTTTATACAATGGGTCCATAGAATATACATGTGCATAGTTCAAAAAATTTAATATACAATCTAACATTTCATGTGATATATACAATAGTTATGTATATAGAACATGAAGTCAAAATTTAGAGTTTAACAAAATAAAACAAAATTTTTTTAATTATGCACAAAATATACATAAAAATGAACCTTTTCACAGATTTTATTAGTCCGATAATAGTTCTAACTCTTCTTTTTTCTCTGAAAAATATTAGGCTAAAATTTAATGATTTTTACCAATTCAATAAACATTTCTGTTATTCCAAACTCAAATAAGATCTCATGCAAAAATACACAATGTGGGACAAATGCAATAATAATATTTTTAAAGCAAAATTTATTTATTATCTTCACCATTTTCTAAACCAAAATTTGCTTATTAAATACAATTATTTTGGACATTCTGATTTCACATGTTTCTGATCGAATTTTTTAATTTCACTAGAAAATCATTTATAACTTCAAAGTATAACCACATACACTCGAAAAAACATATATACACTCGAAAGTTCATCTTTAAGGTTTCATCGCGCGATACCGTTTATGTCGTAGTCGAAGAGAGGCGAAATGGATCCCCCCATCGCATGGATAATACACACACAAAATCTCACAATGACCACATGAGTTATGTTTATTAGGTGACCCACACTCACAAACACCTATTCACATCTAGACTATATTTCAAACTATATTCATGTGCAGGTTCATCATGCCCGCTGAACTTCAGCCACACACACACATTCTCTTCCTCGATTAAGATAAAATGAGATGGTATTCCAGGATCCATACCTAATTCGCTCACATCCTCTCCTTTTTTAATTCTTATTTACTTCCCTCTTATTCTATTTTTCTCTTAAATTTTATTTAAAATAATCGTTTTATAACTATAATTACTTTCCTTATATTTTAATTCATTTTCTTACATTATTTTTTTTTTCTCAACCTTCCGCTTAATTGGTATTTTTTTAAAAATTTAAATTTTATTTCTTATCACCAGTTTAAGTATTCCTCAGTCCTTGAATTTTTTTCTGGTTTCTATCTCCTCATAAATTCTAAATAGATTAGGATTCACTTATCATAGGTTCAATTTATGTTTTTCATCAAGAAATCAGGTCAGTATCTATTTTATTTTTAAAACACACACAAAATTAATAATATACATACGTAAATTTAAAATCTTAACATAGTTTCAGAATCGAAAATACTTACAATTCCTTTAGTGGAACAACTTTTCCATATCTGCTTGAACCTTCCTAGATATGCTTGAATGTCCTGTTTCATGGTACACACACACGACATAGATTAATTAATGCAATTTAAATATTAAACAAAGGCTAAATTCGACCAAAATTACAGTTTTTAATGACAACTCAATGGATGTTTGGCTCACCGCCTAAGGGTGAGCAATCTGCTCCCCAACAGTCCCTATTCCCAAACCTGGGAGCATCGGGGTCTCGTACCTGAGGAAGAGTCTTTCATTTTTGAGTTAGCAAGTGGCTAGGCCGAGCTCACGTGGTCAGCCCGACATCGACTACCCGTCCCCATCGCCCTAACAACCAAACAATCATAGAAAAGGCTTACATGTGCCGGTGTGGTGCGATTTAGCCTCGGGTTCAACTCTAAGGATGGTCTTCTTGGTTCCCCGTGACTCTCCTTGCCTACTTCGAAGTTTAGACGATGGATTTCACACCTATATGCTAGTTAGTGCGAAATAGGAAAAAGATTGAAAGAAAATAGAGATGAAAAGATGAAATGGACAAACTTACCTTATTTGCTTCAGTTTATATCGTCAGCCGGTGCTCCTTGACCCGATTTCCCTTCCTTCCCCTTCCCTTCGGCATTCGGCTTGCACGACACTCCTGACTCTACTACTTTTGCTTCTTTTATTCCTTTGCGATGGCTGTTCTCTGCTCTTCCCCTCAGTTTCCCGTTTGGTTACATACCCTTCTTCTCTCCTTTCCTATTCTCTGACTTCCTCTCTCTCACCCAAGCTGCTATCTCTTTCATTCTCTCAATTTCAGTTTCTTTTTTCAAAATGAAGAAGAAACCCTAAATTTTTTCGTATATAATCGTCTCTCTGGGTTATTGGATCTTGCAAGGCTCGATTTGGGCCATTAAACCTGAATAGAATCCCAACCGTTGGATTTCTCAGACGGCTCGATCAGGACCGTCCATCTTCTGATTTTTTTTGCCTTCTTCCACTTCTATTTATTTACACTTTTACCTTCTCCCTCTTTCTTATATGTTTTCATTTAAGTCCTTAAAATTAATAAAAAATCTCTAATCTTTAATATTTTTTTCATTGAGACCCTAAATCCTAATTTGATTATTTATTTACATATCCCTATTTATTTTATTTAGGGTCCAGATATTACAATTCTCCCCTCTTTATAAAAATTTGATCCTTCAAATTTGATGTATCTTTAAAGTAAGTGAGGATATTGAGCTCGCATCAAGTCCTCAATTTTTCAAGTAGCTTCTGCTAGTGAATGATGTTGTCAGAGTACCTTGACAATCGGAATAGTCTTGTTCCTTAGTACTTGCTATTGTCTATTCAATATGCCCATTGGTATCTTTTAATAGGACATGTCTTTCTCGATAGGAATATCTTTATACTAAAGTACATGAGATGGATCAGGATGATACTTGCGTAGCATGGATACATGAAATATATCATGGATATTAGCTAACTCTGGTGGCAATACCAATCGGTAAACAATAGTCCTAACTTTTTCCAGTATTTCTAACGGTTCAATGAAGTGAGAGCTCAATTTGTCTATCTTTTCAAATCTCATAAAGCCCTTCATTGGTAATACTTTTAAGAACATATGATCCTCTGTCTCAAATTCTAAGCATCTTTTACCGTTGTCTAAATAATTTTTTTGTTTACATTAGTCGGTTTGAAGATTTTTCTTAATTAGAACAATATTTAATGTAGTTTTTTCGACTAATTCAGGTCTAATTAATTTCCTGTCTCCAATCTCTTCTTAACATATAGGAGATCTATAAGGTCTATCATAAAGTACTTCATACGAAACTGCACTAATACTGGATTGATAACTGTTATTATAAGCAAATTTGATTAATGGTAGATGGTCGTCCCAATTTCCTTCCATCTCTTGTACACAAGCCCTAAACATGTCTTCTAATATCTTGATGGTTCTTTTCATTTGACCATTTGTTTGTGGGTGAAATATCATACTGAAAGAGAATATGGCGCCTAGAGCCTGTTGAAGACTCGTCCAAAATCTAGAGGTGAAACAAACATCTCGATCTAAAACTACTGATACTAAATACCATGAAGCCTAATTACTTCCTTAATATATAGCTTGACAAGTTTGTCTAAAATGTCTGTAGCTTTTACTGGTAAAAAATGGGCTGACCTCGTTAATCTTTCCACTATCACTCAAATAGTATTATGGTTCAACTTGGTTCTAGGCAAATCCATCACAAAGCCCATAGTGACATGTTCCCACTTCCATTTTGGGATTTGTAGAGGTTGGAGTAATCCCCCCTGGCTTTTGATGTTCAGTCTTGATCTTCTGACATGTGAGACATTTATTAATAAATTTAGATGTCTTTCTTCATTCCATTTTACCAATATCGAGGTCACAAATTCTGATACATCTTGGTGATGTATAGGTGTATAGTAAACTTAGAATTATGTGCTTCCTCTAAGATGAGTATCTTCAAGTTCGAGTTATTAGGAATGCACAGTCTTCCTCTAAATTGAAGCAATCCATTGAAACGGCCCCGGAAATTTAAAATGAAATGTGTATTAAAAATATCAAATGCGGAAGCGAAGTCAAAAAAAATTCGATTAACATCCCTTACACTAAAACCAAAAACGTGCTCACAAAATATAAAAGATCAAACTAACTAAAGGAGAAACTCGAAAGTAAAAGCTATGAATATGACTATGGAGTCTTTAGGCGTCCCCTTCGTCGTCCTCCTGCGGAACGGGCTCGGGAACAATGTCTTCCTGATCTGAAATGATTAAATAAGGAATGAGCTACACTAACCTAGTAAAGACATCACGATATCTCACCGTCACGGAGGTAAAGGTGGGTAGAAAACACAAAAAGACCAATGGAGCATAATTTACAACAAATCCTTTTATCCATAATAAATCCTTTACCATCCACTTACCTCGGGAAAAATTCAGGGAAAATTAGGGACAGCCTGTAGGCGCACTGTGAAGCCGTGTTCGGACCCCGAAACGAGTAAGGACCCCTCACCCTATTTCCTATCACGGTATTAAAGTTCAATAATGATAAAACGGTAATTCTTGAATCAACGAATGTGTGAAATTGCTTAAGGTCGCTAATGGAGCCCGAGTCTAGTGTGTTTGTCGGTTAACTGTTATTTGGCATATTTTACAGTTTTAAATGCAGTATGAGGTCTGATGTTTTCATTTCATAGTTTCGTGTGCATATTTTACTGTTTTATTGATTATGGGTTGAATGACTGAGAAACCGATGTTGTATGTTGTCTTATTTGGCATAAATTCATGTTTTGCTTGTTTGTGTGTGAATTGATGATGCTGACTGAGGAAAAGGGGAATGAAAGGTTATGTAAATTGATAATTGCATAATGTGATCAGCCTGACTAGATATCCTGGGAGATGGTGGACGGACCGGGTCCGTAGGGAACCCTACCGGGATTGTGGTCTCTCATACCGGATGGGGTATGGAGACCCTATGTGTTTTGGCGCCCATACCGGATGGAGTATGGGGACGGCCCGTTTCACCCTCATACCGGACGGGGTAATGAGGTTTATAGTTTTGGCGCCCATACCGGACGGGGTATGGGGACGGCCCTAGAATCTGATTTCAAGTGTTAAGGGTTAACGGGTAACGGGACCCCTATGGATCCCCATGGATACTAGTGGGCTGGTAAATGAGAAAAATATGTTGTAATGTCATATCTGGTTCTAAAAGTGGTCTTTAGAATATATTCAGGTTTAATTTTCACCTGATGCTAACTAGATCGTAAATCAATTTTAGAAAAGACTTAGGTCCCTTGCAATTGATCAAAAAGGTCGTCAATCTTAGGCAAAGAATATTTATTCTTGATGATGACTCGGTTAAGTTCTCTATAATCAATGCACATTCATTTGGTTCCATCTTTCTTTTTTATGAATGTCATAGGAGCGCCCAAAGGAGAGACACTAGGGTAGATAAATTCCTTTTCTCGGTATTTTATCAATTGTTTCTTTAACTCTTCCATTTCAGCTCTTACTAGTCTATAAGCAGCAACAGAAATATGTTGAGTGCCTAATTATAGATCAATAGAGAATTCTATTTCACGGTCCGGGGGTAACCTTGGAAGTTCATTAGGAAATACATCTGGATATTCTCGAACTACTAGCACATCATAAAAATCAATCTCTTTGTTTTTATTACCTACCATGTCAACCTCTACACATTAGGTTTAATAAGTTGTATAACTTAAATAATAATATGCTATCAATAACACCATTTTATTATGAAGTAAAAGCTTCTTCATTAGGAATATTAAATACAACTTTTTTATTACGACAGTCTAGAGTTGCATAGTAAGCTATTAGTCAATCCATTCCTATAATTATATCAAAATCCCCCACATATAAAAGTATTAAGTCTACCTTTAGTTCCCTCCCATCTATCTCTATTTTATAATTTTTATAGACAATATCAGAAAGTAATACATTCACCTCTGATGTGGATATCATTAAAATATGCTCCAAATAAACAGGTGCAACACCCAATCATGGTGTAAAAGTGTGTGACATGAATGAATGTGTGAAACCAGGATCTTTTAATACCTTAGCTAAGTTTTTAGAGACAGTAAATATACCTTAAATGACGTTTGGATTTGCTTTAGCATCTGATGCAGTAAGGTTATACACTCGTCCCCGTTTTAGAGCTTCTGTCTATTCCTTCATAAGTGGGCAATTGCGAATAAGATGTTGTTGGCTACCACATTTGAAATAGGATCGAGTGACACGATGGCATGGCTGATTACCATGATTCTTCCCATAAGTACGGCAGGTCGACGTCTTACTGGGTGCTGATGATGGTCTAGGAGATATTTCTATTGTCATTTTAGGCTTTTTGTCTTATGAACCAAACACTAGAGTCGGCCTTCTCGGAGGTACAGAGGGTCTAGAACTGTCTGCTCCTGAGGATGAACCCTTAAGTTTATTCTCCACTATCTCTACTTTTTCCAAGAGTTCATTTACTAAGTCTAAAATTGCAAGAGAATCCTTAGTTTCTGGGCGTAGCCCCACTAGAACTTTCTTACACTATGTCCGTCATCAGTTATAATTACCAGAGCAAAACGAGTCAATTCAGTAAACCTTCAAGCATACTCAACTACTAACAAATTTTTTCCAGTTAGCTGCATAAATTCCAACTCCTTCTGATGTCAAAGTCGTGCAGGAAAATATTTAACATTGAACACCCCCAGAAACCGTTCCCAGGTGATGGGAGCAGGTAAAGTTGTTTGTCTAAATTTCCACTAATGGTTAGTTAAACCTACAAGTAGGTATGTAGTAAGAATCACTTTCTACTTAGTAGTCATCCCTAAAACTCTGAATGCCTTTTTAATTACCTTTAACCATTCTTCTGCTTCAATAAAATTCTTTGTACCAACGAATGTAGTAGGATTAAGTCTCATAAACTTCTTATGACAATCTAGATTCATAACGGGTGGTTCTAGATTCTGTAGAGTCGGTACTGGGGAAGGACCAAGTATCCCTTCCCTAGGCTAATTGACAAGCTCCTCTACCATGTGGTACAACTAATTAATATGTTCCTATAAGGACATATAATTAGGATGTTGCCCCAGTGGAGGTTGTCCACGTCTCATTTTTCAACCCTACATCCACAAAAGAAAAAAGGATTAGAACATTCCAATATAACATTTCCTACCCTTCAACATCCCAAAAGTTATAAGAAATTACAGTTAAACTCTAAAACCTCATGCACAAATGATGATTCTAGGAACGTGGGCTCTGATATCACTTGTAACATAACTCTATATGAGGTGCAATTCCTACTTATGCCATTTTCATACATGTGCATAGCTCCAAAAATTTAACATACAATCTAACATCTCATGTTATATATACAGTAGTTATAT
This sequence comes from Carica papaya, assembly GCF_054855325.1. Lineage (NCBI taxonomy): Eukaryota > Viridiplantae > Streptophyta > Magnoliopsida > Brassicales > Caricaceae > Carica > Carica papaya. Next base: position 26,386,860 of record NC_142312.1, on the reverse strand, counting down.
ATATAGAACATGAGGTCAAAATTTAAAGTTTAACAAAACAAAATAAAAATTTCTTGAATATGTACAAAATATACATAAATAAGAATCATTTCACAAGTTCTACTCGTTCAGGAGTGGTTTTGGCTCTTGTTTTTCCTCTGAAAAATATCATGGTGAAATTTAATGAGTTTTACCAACTCAATAAGTATTTTCGTTCTTTCAAACTCAGATAAGATCTCATGCAAAAATACACAATATGGAACAAATGCAATAGTAATGTTTTTGAAGGAAAAATTTATTTATTATCTTCACCATTTTCTAAACCAGAATTTGCTTATTAAATACAATTGTTTCAGTCATTCTAATTTCATGTGCTTCTAATCAAATTTCTTAATTTTACTCGAATATCATTTATAATCTCGAAGTATAAACACATACACTCGAAAGAATATATGTACACTTAAAAGGTCATCTTTAAGGTTTCATCGCACGATGCCATTTAGGTCGTCATTAATAAGAGGCGAAATGGATCCCCCCATCACATAGATAATACACACACCAAATCTCACAATGGCCATAGCAGTTACGTTTGCTAGTGACCCACACTCACAAACACTTATTTACGTCTGGAGTAGGTTTCAAACTTTATCCATATGTAGGTTAACAATGTCTGCTAAACTTTAGCCACACACACACACTCCCCTCCTCGATCAGACAAAACAAGAAAATATTCCAGGGTCCATACACTATTTACTTGCATCCTCTCCTTTTTAAATTCTTATTTACTTCACTCTTATTCTATTTTTCTCTTAAATTTTATTTAAATTAATCATTTCATGACCATAATTATTTTTCTTCTATTTTTATTAATTTTCTTACGTTATTTTATTTTCTTTTACTTAACCTTCCGCTTAATTGGTGATTTTTTTTAACTTTAAATTTTATTTCTTATCACCAGTTCAGGTATTCCTCAATCTTTGATTTTTTTCTGGTTTCCATCTCCTCATAAATTCCAAACAGATTAGGATTCACTTGTCATAGGTCCAGTTTCTGTTCTTCATCAAGAAATCGGATTAGTATTTGTTCTATATTTGAAACACACACAAAATTGATAATATACATGCATTAATTCAAAATCCTAATTTAGATTCAGAATCGAAAATACTTACAACTCCTTTGCGCAACGACCTTCCCAGATTTATTTGAACCTTCTTAGATATGCTCAAACGTCCTGTTTCATGGTACGCACACACACAGAGATTAATTAATGTAATTTAATATTAAACAAAGGCTAAATTTGACCAAAATCACATTTTCTAATGACAACCTGACGGATGCCCAACTCATCGCATTAGGGTGAGCAATATGCTCCCCAATAGTCTATATTCCCAAACACGAGAACATCAGGTTCCCGTACCCAAGCAAGACTCCTCGATTTCTGAGTGGGTGAGTGGCTAGGCTGAGCTCGTGCGACCAGCCCAACATTGACTACCTGCCCTCGTCGCCCTCATAGCCAAACAATCACAAAAAAGGCGTACCTACACCGACGTGGTACGATTTGGCCTCGGGTTCAACTCTGAGGATGGTCTTCTCAGTTCCATGCGACTCTCCCTACTTGCTTTAAAGTTTAGACTACGAATTTCACGCCTACATGTCGGTTAGTGTGAAATAGGAAAAGGGATTGAAGGAAAATAGAGATGAAAAGATGAAATGGATGAACTTACCTTATTTGCTTCGGTTTCTGCCGTCATCTGGTGCACCTTGGCTCGATTTTCCTTCCTTCCCCTTCCCTTCAGCTTCGACTTACACAACACTCTCGACTCTGCTACTATCTCTTCTTTTCTTCCCTTACGGCAGCCATTCTCTGCTCTTTCCCTCACTCTCTCGCTCAACTATGCACCCTCCTTCTCTCATTTCCTCATCTCTGGTTTCCTCTCTCTCATTCCTTCTCTCATTTTCGGTTTCTCCTTTCAAAATGAAGAAAAAACCCTAAATTTTTCCGTATATACCCGTCTCTCTGGGTCATTGGATCTTGTAAGACTCGATCTGGGCCGTTGAACCTGAATAAAATCCTAGTCGTTGGATTCCTCAGACGGTTTGATCAGGACCGTCCATCTCCTGATTTCTTTTTGCCCCATTTTACTTCTATTTATTTATGCTTTTACCCTTTTTTTTTCTTACTTGTTTTCATTTAGGTCACTGAAATTAATAAAAACCTCTTAATTTTTAATATTTCTTTCATTTAGACCATAAATGCTAATTTGATTATTTATTTACATATTCCTTTTTATTTTATTTAGGGTTCGGATATTACACATTGAATTTTAAAATTTTTAATATTCACGTGTCGATAAAAATTTAGAAAAAAAATAATTTTAATTGGATGTAAATTTAATTTAACTATATTGCTACATTTAAATTTCTAAAATATTTACACTGAATTTTAATCTATATTTTTATGAAATTGAAACGCAAAGTAAATTTAAAGTTAGAAAATGTTAAAATTATTTTGTTTAAGTATTTATGTGAAATTAGATACTGCATTTAACTTCCGTATAATCCTAATTCTCATCATTTTTTATATAAGTTTTATGATATTTTAGTAAAAATAAATATATATTTCTAAATAATCTTCAATATGCATTGTAGAGAATTATCCAATTCTAGTTTATGGTAGGGGTTACGATGTGCTAGAGTCTTCAACTTGGAAGGAAAGATATTCGCTTTGAAAATAAACTCCCAAACAAAGAGAAAATGTTCATACAGAATATTGATGCCCAAATATTTGGATTTTAACTAATGGCAGATTTGCCAGGTAAATTTAAACTATGTTTGGAGTAAATCCAGAATTAAATTAATATGAAATTTTATATAAAATTAGAATAATAAATTCTATAATTTTGGTCAAATTTAGACTGAATTTTTTAATTGCGTATAAAATTCAATATATATATATTCAATTTTTTTTTTCTTTTGGTTGTCAAATACAAATTTGAATTTATTGCAAACATTTCGTTAATCTAGTTCATACCCAACACTTGTAATGACTAGATCTTGTTTATGTTTCTTTTGTACAACAGTAGCAATAATCAGAATGGCCAAAAAAAAAAAAAAAAGATCAAAAACCACCCTTGTTAAACTTCTGTTTTCTTTTATTATAAATATATTTGGGTAAGAAATTGTGCTGAATTTATTTACAAAGTCCACCTTCCATCTACACCAGATTGCAGCCTATAATCCTGTCATTCCTACAATTCTGGGAATGAACAAAGCAATGACATATAAAGAATAGATGGATATTAACAAAGAACAACTTCCTGACAGAATTCAGTTCAAACATCGATTTAACACGGACAGTTGACCAGAGTCCCCATTCAGCAAGAAAACTTCCAGAGGAACATAAGGAGACGACAATGACGATCCAAACCTGTAAGTTGGCTGTAATAATTTGCTTCCCTTGGCACACTTTATAGTTAGAAGTCGCGGTCCAGTTCTCATCTGCCATACCTGCCATACTTAGAAGTTACTTATATCTCATTAATCTACCAAATAATGCACACTGACCCGCTAGAACATCAACAAAATCAACCTGTAGGAATGGGAGAAATTATTGAATTCTACCAGAACTCTGCTGTTTTCCCAAATTTGAAAACCAAGAATATACAAATATGCTGAAAATTAGGATAATTCCATTTCTGAAGGAACCTGCAACGTGCACCCTTATTAATGGAAGGCAATTACTGTTCTGTACAGGTTACCCTTATTGGTCCTTGGTTCACAAACTGAACGTGTTTGATCAATGCTATTATGCTCTTAAGGAACTGATAGCTAACCAGATCCTATCTTCCTAGCATTTTTATCATCCAAAAGCACCAAATTCAACATATACAATCGAAAAAGAAGATCTCTCTGTGTAAGATGCCCCCAAAGAAATGCAATTACACTAACACATTGTATCACAAACGTAACAGATGACTTAACAAGAATTCTCAACGATATTTTAGGTGTTTGGAATACTGTTAGTCCTTCTAGTTCCTTTAGAGGAGAGGGAGAGGGAGAGGGAGAGGAAGGGAGAGAGATCTAGAATATCCATCTACTATACAGGAAAAACACACTAAATAGGGTTTGCAAGAATGTACCAGACAGATTCTAGTCTGCTGGAGAGAAATAATACCTCAACAATTCCTTTCCTTGGAGCATGAATGGCTAGACATAAACAATAATCGCTCTTCACTGATTCATAGAAGGAAGAGCTTGATCCTGCTTTATCTCTATTAACTTGCATCTCCACGAAAAGGCAAATAGCATCACGATATCCCTGAAAAATGAACTTCAGCTCTCAGAGGCAAAATTATTGTGCTTGAAGAACACTCGAAAGCAACAAGGCACTAAGAAAACCTTCCATAGCCGGACCACCACGAGCGCTTGAGTATCTAAAAGTAATATTCGACCAAGTGAATCTGTTATTGCAGCCAATGTGCCACTGGGAGATAAGGTTAGCTTCTCGCCCTTTCTTGGATGATCCTTTAAACATGTCAATGGAGATGCTGCAACATGTATGATTTGTACGACAGTCAAGTCTCTTTTGAGTAAAGAAGAATAAAAACTTATTAAGGAATGTGCTAAGCATATGAATAATGTGACTTTGCAATAAACATGATATTGCTTTCAACCCCAATTATACACTAGAAATTCAAAAAAAAAATTCATCAAGAACACTTCTTATAGACTTTCAACATTAAACTAATGCCACTAGTCTACCTCTATTTTCACCAGATATCTGTGTCACAGGAATGGAAAGGACGGATTGGGGAATCAAGAGAATACAAAAAGGATAAGCAGGAAAGCTAGAAGACAGAGATACCAATATGGTTTATGGAATAAATATGAGATCCTTGCAAGATATAAGTGAGATGTATTATCTCACAACTAAGGATTTGAAGCAATGGAAGTCCATGAGAAAAAAGAAGATGACCAAGGAAACTGCCTAGACAAACAACAATTTTGTTATGACGTTGAGAATTTTCTCTCCGGTCTTAACAATACTTGTGATTCTCACTAAAAATAGAGGAGGTTCCTGTCTTTAAATCATAAATCTTACCAGAAATATCATTGTAAGCTTTCATCAGCAAAAGATACTAAAGTCCATGGCTGTGGACACAAGTACCTAACTTATAATATTTTGTACCACCTATTTTCAAATACTTGGAATAGATATCCTATCAAAGCAAAACCATTAACCTAAGCCAAACTAGAAACTTCACCTCGAGCAAATGTTTGAGGCTTTACTTCTGACGTTCTGTTTGGCGTTTGTTCACTCCTCCATATCATTTTCGAAAAAGAGGCAATTGTTGAAAATGTTGCAGGTACTACTTTTGATAGAATTGCCCCCACTAGGGACCTGCTTTTGTCCTCTGAAAGTCTTTTAAGAAAGCAAGCAAGTTTGGTCAATAAAACACAATTAGACAGGAAAAATAACAAGGATGTTAAGATACAGATGAATACATTTTCAATATGGAATATAAAGTCAGCAGAAAATCATATTGTAAAGACCATCAAACTAACCTGTAAGCTGAGATCACAGCATCCTCTCCAATAGTGACTGCACAATAATAACATTGACTTGACTGTCCAACAATAAAAGCAGCTGAATTCAAATACCAGAATACCTTCAGAAAGCTTCCATTATGCATTGGATAGAACACCATCAACACCACTAGGAAGAACCATAATGACCAAACAATGACTGGAACAACAATTTTCGTACATTTTGAAGCATATTTTGAGAAAACATAAACTTAACAACAGGTTTTGTTCATTTTGAAGCATATTTTGGAAAACATAAAAACCTTAACCCATCAGCAAAGCTTATAAAGACACAAGCCAGTAGGTTGACGAGATCAAGCAAAGTAATAATCACCTGGAGTTCCATTAGAGGAGGAGGCACTATGCCCGTTATTGCAGCATCAGTGCATGTTCCATACTTGCTAACGTTCCATAACTGATAAGGTAGTCTTCCATAAGAGTTTCCCGAATCTTCTGAAGTTCTCCTTTTCGGTTTATTATCCCAAAATTGAGAATGTGTTTCTTGAGACCATTGTTGCAGCATATTCTACATTCATGCATGAGAAACTTGTTCCAAATCAGAACCCATTATGAAACTTTGAAGCTAAAGACTTCGAAATAGGGAAGAAGGAAGGAATGTTCTTTGTTCCTGTACTGAAGCAGCAAAATATAATAAAGAGGTATATAAAATAATATACCTGAATGTCAGAGCCATCAAAACGAGCAATAACACCAGACATTACTACACAAACCTCCTCCGAGGAGGTATCTTGGGTCAAATCTTTCTTAGTTCCACGAACTCGTAACTTTAAGATGCGTCCAGAATATACCAACTGCAAACACATGTCAATTAGTTCCATCACCCAACTACTTAACAGAATCCAACTACCAATTCATCATAGAGGTTAATTAGTAAACTGACTATTATACATTCCTCTGATTCATAAACTTGAAGTGTACCTACCCCTGAAACCGCATTTAAATCTACCAAGCAAAGAAAACAAATACAATTATTCAAGTTTGGTGTGAGAATTTACTTCTAGTTCTACGAGCATGGCCACAAAATCCCTTGCTATAATTGAGTAATCTGCAGCACCAAGTAAAACTTTTATTATCTTTTTGGTGTCTCTATTTATTTATTTCAACAGTGTTTATCCCGATTATAAAATAAATAAATCCAAGAAGATTCAGTATCTTAACACACATTCAAACAACTTAATATAAAATGATGAATGTTAATAATTTATATAAACGAATTAGCTTGTTACAGATGCAATTCGTACCTCTCCCCAGCATTTCTTCATTAAATAAAAAAGAAACTTTACCGCAAAATGAAAACGAACAAACACGCACGTAAAAGCATCGAACTAACAAAGAGAATTAGCTAAGCAATCAAACTGCCTATTAGAGAATTCAAGCAAAAATCAGCAAATAAATTCAACAGAAATCAAAATTTTATTTTCTTCCACTTCCCTAACATCTAATCGAGCCACCAGATTATTACCCAACAAAAGTCCATCAAATCAAGCCAAACTCAGTAACTGGTCAATCTCTTCTTTAATATCTCCCCAACATCAAAACAAAACTCGACAACAATGCGATTAAGAAGTTAATCTGTACCTGTTTATGGATCAGATCACCAGTCAAAGAGTAAACCAACAGATAGCCAGAAGAGGTCCCTATCGCGACAACTCTAATCTCATCAAAAACCAACCACTCTATGGCCGTTACAGACTCCGCCTCGATCGGTGATAGATCGGGTCGAATCTTAAGACGGGGTACATCCGGGTCGGTCCAACTGAGAATGATAATGACAGATCGTTTGGCGAGAGCAAGGGAATGAGCATCGAGTGCGCAGAGTAACGTCGGGTCGTCCACGAGCCATCCCTCCTTCCGGCCAGCGCCAAGTTCATTAAGCTCTTCGCAAGCGATGCATCCCAGCTCCGTCACCCGTCTCGCCATTGTCGGGGCTCCGAGTAGCACGTATGAAGGGAAAGATCTTATGATTGCGAGTTAATGTACTGCTTTATACATTTGTGACCACCTTCTTCGCAGCAAAAACGGGGTCGTTTTACTTTCTATCCGTTTTAAGAAAGATTTACTCTCCAATAAGTTAAACGACGTCGTTGCCTACTCCTATATCATCTTCCTCATCCAGATCTCACTCGTCTTCTCTGGAATGAAGATGCTGACCCAAGACGTCTCCTTCTCTAAAACCCTAAACCCCACTGTTTCTCTCTTCTCCTCACCCTTCCATAAACCCGTTTCTCTACTCTACAAAACAGTTAAATTCAAACCACTTGTCACCATCAATACCTACACCACATTTTCCCTCCAGAATTCCCTGTTTACCATAAAAAATGATGGACCAGTCCGGCGAGAGGTACGGTCGTTTGCGGGCAGGAGCAAGACAAAGCACGACGGTCCTTCACCGGGGCGGCTGGAGGGGAACGCAGAAGTACGGCGGGAGGCGAAGCGGAACGCCCGACGCAAGTCGAAGAAGCTGGCTGAGTCCCTTTTCTACCGCCTGAAGAACCCGGGCCGCAGAAACCATGCTGATAACTTCTCGGAGGAGGAGCTCCAGATGATCGGACTCGGTTACGACCGGATGGTTAGGTTCATGGAGCGGGACGACCCCAACCTCCGCCATCCGGACGACTGGTACAAGTACGGCGAGTTCGGGCCTTACTCTTGGCGCGGAGTCGTCGTTGGAGACCCCATCCGCGGCAGATTCTCCGATGAGTGCGTCACTTTGATTGGAGAAGTGAAGGATCACGAGGAATGGGAGAAGATTGAGCAGTTCGAAATGGCGTCGGATTTTAGCAAGAGACTTCAAGAAATGGACAAGAGCGTTGGGCTCAGGTACTTTTGGGTGTTCGTGAGGCACCCAAAGTGGAGGCTACAGGAATTGCCATGGCAGCAGTGGACACTGGTGAGTGAAGTGGTGCTGGAAGCTGGAAAACAGAGGCTAGACAAGTGGAATCTGATGGGAAGATTAGGCAACAAGGCGAGGTCACTGATAACTCAGTGTGCAGCGTGGATGAGACCGGACATTATATACGTGAAAAGACCAGTGTATCAGTGCAGGTTCGAGCCTCAAGATGACTTCTTCAATGCGTTGATTCCATTTCTTGACCCCCAAACGGAGAACGAGTTCTTATTCGAGGTGAGGGATGATGAAGGAAGGGTGGAAATGTGTACGTATTTCGGGGGCCTGTGTAAGATCGTGAGGGTGAATCCGAAGGCGTTTGTGGATGAAGTGGTGAATGCATACCAGAAATTGAGTGAGGAGAAGAAGTCTAAATGCTTGGAGTTCTTATTGACGAACCATCCGGAACAGCTTCTGCATCCGTATACTAGAGAGTGGAAGGCTAAATTAGAGGAGATGGAGTTGGGCTGTGATGCCCCGGACGAGGATGAGGAAGAGGATGTTCATAGGAAGAATCCGGGTGAGACCCGGTTCATAGAGTGGCTTGAGGATGACGGTAATGATGATGACGAGGATGAACAGGATGATGTGATTGTGGACATGGAAAGAGGTGGGGATGATGAACTGGGGGCAAAAGAAGAGGATTCAGGCGCAGAGGAGGATGCAGAGTACTGGAAGGAGGAGTTCGAGAAGGCAATAAGCAGTGGTGAGAGAATGGAGAAGCTTGCTATGAGAAGTGTAGAGGCATCAACAAAGTTGTACGAGAGACAACTGAGGCAAACAGCAAGGATTGAAGAAGATGGAGATGAGACAAGCATGAGAGGTGCGAGAGCAAAAGTGAGTCCGGAGGAGTGGAAGATTGTCGGAATTGGTCCGTGGAGGAAGAGAACCAAGAAGAGTAAAATCCCACCCGAGCTCTTCTTGCGGGCAGCTGTTCGGCCATTCACGTATAGAAACCTTGTAAAGGAGATTGTTTTGACAAGGCATGCAATTTTGGAAGGTGACATTGGTAGGAAAACTGATGAGCCTTGTTGAGTGATTATGCATTGGCTTCTAATACCTATACTAAAGAAAAAGTTGGAGGGAAGCAGCTGATCATGTATTTGAGAAACATTGTAAATGAGAAAACTAGAATAGTTTAGTTCAACTAAAATAGTTTAGTTGGATATAATTAGATTTTGTTTTAAAAAATGATTTAGTTCGATTTGAATTTTTTCAAAACCAAACTTAATGGTTTAGATAGATTAGTTTAGTGAGATGCATAATGAAATAACTTTTTTTTTATGGAAATTGCATAATAATATAATAATTACATAATACAGTAGAAGGCTGCCATTGCAGGTCATCGGCTGATAAACTGACCGCTATTTTTACTACAAGCATTGATTATGCATAGAGCCAGGTTCCAATATATCTCAAGCCGCTATTACTACTCATTAAGGAAAAACCGCCATTCCCTAATCCTTCTCTTCCCCTACTGACAGCTTTCTTCCAATTTGTCCTCCTCTTCACGCTGTGCCTGCCTGTGCGAGAGAGAGAGAGAGAGAGAGAGAGAGGGTTAACTTGGGTGAATGATCATTCTAATGCTAACATTCTACACTTCAGTTTAACATTTGGCCAATCCACAGACTACTTTCGAAGTAATGCACCACTCAGAAGTTCTTTAAGAGCTGAAATACTCCTCTGGTACATAGAATTTCAATCCTATTTTCTGCAAAAGGAAGAGTTTAGTATTGTCAGCGGCCAGCAGTTGTGGAGTTCATAACTTTGTTGTCATGGATATGCTATCATACAAAGATTAAACTGCAAAACCAACTGTTCAAATATAAGGGAGATGCTTCACGAGTCCTAAGAACTAGAATGAAGTGGGGTGGGGGGGTGGGGGGAGAGAAGATAAAACATAACAAACAAGATTAAATAATCATAACTGGAGGTCTGTGACTTGGAAAATACCTGAGCAAATTTGATATCGGCATCACTATGATCACTGGATCTCCCTGCTGCATCACCAACATAAAAGGATCTACAGGAAAAGAAAGCAAGCTTCTGTCAACGTCAGGTTCCTAAGTCTAAGGGAAGTTCACATGGCTCCAGATAGTCATGATAGTACTTGCAATGTTACGATTAATATAAAGTCGGTCTATTGTTTGCATGTTCTTGCAAACATCAATGACCCAAAAACTGAGATTAAAATGCAACAGTAAGATCATTAGAACAAAGGAAAAAGAAACAAACTGATCCATATCAACTGAAATGCCGGAGTTGAAATGTTTCTCCATAATTTGCCACATCCCAGTCTTGGGCTTGCGGAAGGGATCTTCTGCGTTACCATCAGAGCCACCGACCCCACAAGCTATAAAAACCTGCATAAAGAAAATTCAAATCATACCTTCAAGTTACTTTCTATTATTTTCACATTCTGGAAGAGATTCTAATACTTAATCACCAGCAAAACAGAATGGAGAAAGAAAGGGAGACTCTCAACCTGAATTGGGACCTCTACAAATTTGATGAAACTGTTGAGCCGTCCAAGTTTTGAATCCACAGCTACCTGTCTCTTATTCTTCCAGCGTTCGATGTTGGATTCGTTAGTGAAGATTACCTTTGTACAGAACAAAAAAAAAAAATCAAATTTAGATAATCAACTCAATCATCTGAAACTGTAAATTATCATAGCATTAGAATCAGTAAATATATAATGGAAAAACATTTCTAAGCAGCCTTGTGAAGAACAATTAATAAGATGAGAAATGAATAAAATGGATGCACACCAGTTTGTAGCCATCATTGTATAAACTCTGTAGCTTCTCTGGTATTGAAGGATACATAAGGGACCAAGCATCAGCGCCTATTCTGGAAGCAGAGAAGTAAAAACACAAACTCTTTTCAGTGATGCTACATTACTATTAGTTTGATATCTCTAAAACTTCCCTACATTATGACAACTATCAGACAAACCATCCAATACAAGAAGGTACAAAAAAAAATACTTTCTAGTTTCATTTCCTACATTTGTATGTTTAGACAAAAAGATGCACAGTGGCATCAGCGTAACATTAGAGTATGGACAAAAACCATTTTCTATAGAAAAATGAAAATAATACCTTATTCTTTTCAAACTCATATCACATTTCATTATGATTTTCCAGACTTTGTTTCCATATGCAACTATGATAGATGTTGTATGTAAAAATAAGTGAATTTAGATCAAATTAGAGAATATTTTCTTATACAAATGAAACCCAGGTGTCTAAGCAGAGAAGCTTTTGCAGAGGTGGAAACGCCATTCTACATTATTAAGACATTTTAAGGACCTTTTATCTCTGGATAAGTTCAAACTCTTTCCAGTGAAGAGCTTGTAGACCTAGCTGACATTTAGTCTAGCATGTATAATTTGAACATTCACTTGTTTATATGGGTTGCAAAAATTTCTTTTACTATCAAATGAAAGAAAACCAATAACTACATTTCATCCAGTATTGTACTAAATGTAAGATTCAAAAAGTTAAAAGTATAAAAGGGTACACAACAATTTACCGGAAAAACACAGGCAAACCAACATATACAATTTTGACTGCCTGCCACTGTGTAAAATTTGCTAGTGTCAACTGAAGAAACAAGCAAAAGAACAAATAGTGGACTAAACGTAAACTTATTGTCAGTTGAGTATACTGTTTTTTATTCTTTTTTTCGGACATAATCCCATTTTCATCTAAGCATCAGACAGCTATTTTTATTAAGACCTTAGTAACACAATAATGATCAAATGCCTGTCTAGGTAGTCATACCTTTTAACTGATGTTTTTGCAAGACATCCATCAAAATCAAATGCAGCAATTTTTTCCGAATCATGGAGGCCCTCATCCTGAAAATTGTGAAAAACATAAGAAAATATTATCTTCTGTAAAAAGGTTTAACCCCTCTGACTTAGTTTAGACTAAAGCAGATGTTCAATAACTAGGATGGAAAGGCAATTTAATGTTTCTTGGACCTAAGAGTAGGTGAAAAAAGCAATTGAGCATTATTTATATAAAAGTGGGGTTGCTTACACGTTCAAGAAATATGATGGTCTGGAATGCCTTCCATTTTGGCATCAGTTTAGCATCCTGAATAGATTAACAGAAAAGAAGAGGGTAAGAATGGATACAAGCTCCTAGAGAAGGTAAACTGGCAACAGAAATTTTAAAATACACCAAGTCTAAAGATGTATTCATATCATGCTCAGTGTATTCATACCCTATATTTGTCCTTGATAGCTGAGACTGAAAAGGCCAGGCTGAGCTCAGCTTCCATAGAAGGTGTTGACAACTAGAAGATTTGCATGCATTAGACAACAGACATACATCTTTTTGGCAAATAGTTACAAGAATCAACTTGACAAAACATACATGCAAAACACCAAAACCAATAATATATTCTAGAACTTTATCTTTGTCAGAAGAAACTTTTGACTAGCAAGATACCATAAGCCACAAGAAAGAAAAGCTACCAACAATTTGCCACTCAATTAAGCAAATATTTATAGACATAGGATTTGAAGGATTCCATAAGAATGGATAATAAGACATGATAGCTAAAAATGGTATAGTTTGAACATTCGCCAATTGCAAGTTAGAGAGAATTGGAGAATCAGATTTTGCACGAAATGATAACTTTATACTATCCAGCAGAAACAATCTGAATTAGATATATAAAATATACACCACCACAACAAGCATAACATGCCATAAAGCAAATCAGGACTCTCATACGAAAATCTGCTTTGTGGACCCAAATGCTGTGTAAGCTTTATAATACATATACACAGTACTCCACAGCATAGCAAGAAAGAATGCACAAGAAAAAGAACGAATTTCTCCCAACCCAAAGATAGAAAGAAAACAACACCAGGTGAAGATATTAAAGAGACCAATCAGACTTGAAAGGATTCCAACAGTTTCTCCTACAACATTACTTAGCAGGATAATAGCTACAGAAAGAATCAGCATCCATCCACCAAATCTTTCTTTGAACAACTTTCATCTACTTTTTTTTATTGATCTGTTTTCTGGACCTGCTCATGATATATAAGACACGTAAAATGAGAAAAGGCTATTTTATAACTAATACAGTAAAATAAACAAATATTATTAAAGCAGAACAGGCTATACTTTTAAATTTTTAACCAGTAAACCTGTTCTACCCAAAAATGGAAAGAAACAAACAGTGAACATACAAAGAAACTAACCAGCATCTAAATTATCTAAATGTTCTATCCTTCCACATTCTTTATAGGAAAGAGTTTGGAATATGAGAACTAGGATAACCTACCTTTGCTTTCTTTGGACTCCTTTCATCCAGTTCATTTTCTTCTTTCTTTTCATCTATTTTCTGAACCTGCTCATTCCAAAGGATAACCTTGCTAGTTGACATTGTTTCTTCAGATAAACAATAATCCAATCAAAATAAAATTGCATGCATGCTATATCGTCATTAGTTCCAAGCACTCCAAATCATGGGAGTTTCTATAACAATCTTATAGTAATTATAACAAAAAAAATGAAACTTTTTCCCTGTTACTTAATCAAGAAAGTACTGCAACAACCATATGATAAATATCCATTATATTAGTTGTATAATGGGTTTTAATAGAAATGAGGCAGAGTACCTCTACAAAGCACAGAGTCGCATACTAGATTTTTATTTTTCATTTTCTACAACCATGAACAAGTGCATGGGACTGAGCAACAAAGGAAAAAGATTTGGACAAAATAGCCAAAGACTTATATTCAAAATCCAGAGAGTTGGCAAACATAAGATTATAAGACAGAAAAACACACGTCTTCAGGATTGGACCCTTAATTTCACATGATATCACTCCCCATTTGATTTGATTGTTACTGTTAATAATATAAAATAATTCGGGGTTTAAAATCCAAATGATATGGAAACATAAACAGCATTTAGACTAGTCCATTTTCCTTCATTCCCAAAATGTCACATTCTATTCCAAACATTCAACTCCTACCTCAAGTGAATCCTTCTCACTTGCTTCGACCATTTTCTTCAAAGCTTCCTGGTCGCCAGTCTGAAACCATAAAAAAGAACATAAATTTATCAGATGCTGAGGAAAGGATTGACGGAAGCACTAGAAATTCAAACGTACACTATTTTTTCCGTCTTATCCTTTAAAAAAAAAAAAAATCATCAGCCGTTTGATAGCCAAGAAAAACCCTTTTTTTTTCTTCCTCACAAAATGAACCCAAGAGACAGACATTCTTCACCAACAAAACAACCCGAGAGAAGGAAGAAAATCCTAACCCCTTTAAAAACCCTAAAAATTGATCAAATTCCACGCACAAACCTCAAGAGAAGAGAACCCGTTGATATCGTCCACGGATTCGATCGGCTCCGACCCGATTGGGAAGCATTCCAAGTGGTGCCACTTAGTCATATCAAACCCTCGCCGGTCTCTGGTCACCAAACCCAACCTCAGTGTCTTCGCCGATATCGTCTTCGAGCAACTCTTGCACGATGAGCGATTCGATTTCGCGTATTCTACAACAATTTTTGGCGAACCTGAAGAAGGCGGCATTGCCTCGGTTGCAGTCGCACTTGGTAGACAGACACCTGGAACGTACTTTGGTAATTGGCCGTAGAAGAAAGAGAAGTGCTTTGAGAAGGAAGAAGATATACGGGAAGAGATAGAGTGACCACCGATGAGACAGAAAGCAGAAATGACTAGCATAAAGAGGGAGGCTGAAGCCGCTAATGTGTTAAGGTATTAAGGATCAGGTGTTCCCGCCATTTTCATACACGATTGCCAATTCGCCATTTTGTCGAGATAAAAACAGTGAAACATAATATTAATGGGGAAATGGGATGAATAATTTGGGAGAATAATTTGATATTTTATATATATAAATAAAATTAATTTCGATATTAACCCATTGTAACTAACTAATTAATTAATTAATTTCGATATTAATTATTAATTAATCAATTAGTTAATTAATAATTTAGGAATTGAGTTCTGTAGAAGTGGATCTTCCCGTTCCTCTGCTTGCAAAGAAGCAACAAACTGTAAACCCGGGAGATAAATAAAGAGAAAATACTCTGCGAACTCAAAACCAAAATTCTAAAATGAATCCCTACGATGAAGAAGCGATGAGACAAGAAGTCATCTACCTCCATTCTCTCTGGCATCAGGGTCCTCCCTCCAACAGAAACCCTAACTTCAACCTCTTCCAATACCCAAACAGCT
Organism: Carica papaya; assembly: GCF_054855325.1. Taxonomy (NCBI): domain Eukaryota; kingdom Viridiplantae; phylum Streptophyta; class Magnoliopsida; order Brassicales; family Caricaceae; genus Carica; species Carica papaya. The sequence continues at coordinate 26,371,144 of NC_142312.1, read as the reverse complement.
TTTCTATCCCCAACACCTACAAATACCCAAATGCCATCCCTCACCCAAGAACCATACCCACTTACGATCCCTCGAGGAATCTCCATCTCACCATCGGCAACCCCTTCGCAAAACGAAAACCCAGAAAGCAAAATTTTTGGAACTTGGAAGACTGTCGTTCCCCAGGTCGACCCGATCGTTCTCCTGATCCGGGTCCAGAGTGGCCCGTCAAGTCACCACCTGCTCATCCGTCATCATCCGGGTGGCCACAGCCTGTGAAATGTTCGGAACGGGTGACCCAATCCCTCTCGGCTAAGGAGCAAGCCAAATTGACCGCCATGAAAATCCAGATAGATTTGATATCAAAATATCGCGAGTTTTTCAGGGAAAGCGTCGGACTTCACAGTGACGAAGACGATGAATGTGTAGATGTCGATGAAGGAGACAAGGATTATTTGGTGGAGGAAGACGGGATTGAGGAGAGTGGAGATTTCAAGTTCTTCTTAAACATGTTTGTGGATAACAGTGAGTTGAGGAGTTACTATGAGCGTAATCATGAGGTTGGTGATTTTATTTGCCTGGTTTGTGGTGGTATTGGAGAGAGAATTGGCCGAAAGTTCAAAGATTGTTTGGGCCTTGTCCAGCATTCTACTTCAATATCCAAGACAAAGAAGAGAAAGGCTCATAGGGCGTTCGCGCAGGTTGTTTGCAAGGTTCTTGCTTGGGATATTGATAAACTACCTGCGATTGTACCAAAGGGAGAGCCGCTTAGTCGTTCCTTAGAGGATTTGAAAGAGACTCAGGTACTTGGTTTTAGTACTTCTGTGTGTGGTTATGATTTTTTTTAGTAAGACACACAAAAAATGTCAAAGAAATGTTAAGGATGATTAGATTTTATTGAGGATTTTCAGAGTCTGAGAATGGTAAATTTGGTCAATGATGAAATCATGCAGAGATGGGAGAAATAGAGGTTGCTGTTATTGAATTCAAATGGCTTTTTTAATGTAAGTAAATATTATATGTTTGTGACTTTATGATTGTTTGCGAAACATTGTAATATTTAATTCAGCATCTGTTGTAGAACTATTTGTTGGGAGGAGATGGCTGTAGACAAAATGAGATGATTGTTGAAGATTTGCATCTGTTGATTTTAGTTTCATCACGTAGAGTAAATGTTCATAGGTAAAAGAAAGAAAGTATTCGGCTATCTTGACTGACTTTGAACATCTGATTCACGGCTTTCAGCTGATGAACTTGTCTCAATGTACCAAACCTGTAATTTTTGCAGCCATGAGGATATTGGTGGATATTGTTTTAACAGATAAGTAAGCTGTTAAAAGAAACGAAGAAGCTAAGACACTATAATAACTAGGTTGCTTCCCAACTATGGGCTTCTCCTTAGCCAATTTTGCGGGGAAAAATGTGTTCTCAACAAAGAAGTGTATAAAGAATTTCATTCATTTGTACAGATTGTAGTTCTTTGCATTCATGACACCTTGTCACAGTTAAGAAAACTTGCTTACTTGTTGGGAAAATGTAACAAGAGAAACGAAACAGTTATTAAGGTTTTACCAATGGTTCAAGAGAAAGTGGAGAATTTTGAGAGAATCTTTTATGTGAACTAGCATTTTCCATTTCTACTTATATGTGCATCTTTCTTTTGAAACATTCTTTTTATTGATGATGGTTATTAGTAACTTCTTGAGGTGTTGAGATTTGTTCTCAAATCATTTATCTGTCTTTTGGTTGTCTCAGACTGTAAGATAACAATTAGACTGATAATCATGGCCATGTCAATAGAAGCTTATCATGTTCTCATAGGTAACAGAAATTTGGTGCAGGGATTGGGCCCCTCAGGGGTTAGTGATTCTGAGTGGCCATGCATGCAGACTGCTGACAAGTCCTCCCCAATTACATTAGGATGGCCTGCCTTAAAGCCCGAAATTGCTTCAGCAACATGTGAGACCTCTGCTGAGGAAAAAGCAAGAATTGCTGTGGTACAGTTGCAACATAAAGTCTTGGAAGCTTGCAAAATATTCTTTGCCAAACCTTGTTCCAACAGCAGTGAAGATGAGAAGGACGAAGCAGATGAAGAAGAGGAGGACTATGACTCTATGGATGAAAATGGGTATAATGAATGTGAAGAGTATAAATTCCTTCTGGGAATTTTCAAGGAGAACAGTGAGCTCAGGAGTTATTACCAAAATAATCAAGGAAGTGGAGAATTTTTTTGTTTGGTGTGCGGTGGTATTGGAAAGAAGGTATGGAAGAAGTTCAAAGATTGTTCTGGACTTCTTCAGCATTCTTTTGCAATAAGAAAGACAAAGAAGAAACAGGCTCATAGAGCTTTTGCGTATTTGATATGTGAAGTTGTTGGTTGGGATTTTGATCGTCTTCCTATGATTGTGCTAAAAGGTTATCCTATGGATCAATCTCCAGCTATAGACAACCACTAGTACGATCACAAATGTAGATGTGAGAAGATTTCACACTGTTGTTCTTTATGGAATTCGAAGAAGTTAAGGATGACTTTATCTTCGGTTTGGTTTTGGAATTGCTTGCTAATATGCAGGAAGAAGTGAATGAAGATTTGACAAATGGACAAAGGAAAAATTCTGAGGTAATTATGGATCAAGTAGCAAACAAAGCGGAAAAGCAATAGACAGCTATGGTTATAATCATCATTTTGTTATTTCCTTTCCAGTGTAATGCTAACATTAGTATAGCTACAGAGTATGAGATTCTCATTATCTATATGTTCTTTGCAAGTCCATCTCAAACATTGTGTTTCGTTTTCCTGGTTCTTGGGTTTCCTAATGTTTCTATATCAGCACTAAATCAGGGGAGTTGAGACAACATAGCTGTATGATATTTGATAAATGCCTGAAGTTTCTCATTCTCACTGATTTTGGATATAAAAGAAATTCTGGTTTTGATGCTTTTGGTATGCAATTGGTTTGGAGAAAAAATTTTGCAAATTTTTCTTGTATGATTTTGCAAAATTTTTTGGCGCAAGAAGCTGAAATTTCTATCAGAAAAATTATTTTTAAATATTATTTAATTATTTTAAATTTTTTGTATTAAAAATAAAAGAAAATTAAAAGTTTAAAATAAATTAAAAAAAAAATGTTTAAAAACAAAATTATAACCTAAAAACATATTGGACGAGCTTATATAATAACTGCAGCAGGGAAGAATAAAATGAAAGGGGGAATTTGGGGGAATGGGCCATGAATTTACGAGAGGAGGCCCAGAATCAAAAAGCGAGATAATAGGGAACTAGGGATTTTATTGTTGCTGAGTCATTGTGGATAGAGAGAGAGAGAGAGATTTTTTTTTTTAATTATTTTTTTTTCCTTCCCAGGCCCCGCATGAGGCATCTATAAAATGCAGCTAAACTTTACCTTCCACTTTTTCGTGTTTTCGCTAATCGCAGTATATCATCGTCGTCGTCTTCGTTATCGATTTCAAATCAAAACACAGAGAAGGAGATATAATCAACCGAGAAAATGTCAGGAATCGGCCCCTTGACACAGGACTGGGAACCGGTGGTCATAAGGAAGAAGGCTCCGACCGCCGCTGCTAAGAAGGATGAGAAAGTCGTCAACGCTGCTCGTCGCGCTGGTGCCGAGATCGAGACTGTTAAGAAATGTAATCTTATCTTCAAATTTCTTCTTCGTATTCTTCTTTTTGTTTTTCTTTTTCTAATTTTTCTTTTTTAAAGAGAGGAAGTTTAGATTTTAATCGTCATAGTAGTCGTCTTCGTTATTGCAGTTTCATCAAATTCCTCAGTTTTCTGTTTGATTTATCAATAAATAGGCGAGAAGGAAAAGCTAAAAATTTTAGGAGTGAATAACCGGAGTAGAGGTTTTGACGCTCGATGTCGTTTTAGAAAGTCGTTCTTTATTTGAAAGAAATTGCAGCCAAAGTAAGTCTAATATAAGCATTTTTCCTCGTGTTTTAGGGTTTCTAGTTTTAAAGCACATTCTTAGGTTTCTTTTTTTTTTTTTTTTAATTCTGAACGGTTTTTATTCTATGTGATTACAAGATGGCATTTAATTTGAGGTTTAGCTCTTGATAGTAAGGCCAGACGAATGATGTGATACCGTAGACTTTCTGTTGCTACTTTTTGGATGATGATTATAGTTTTATTCAAGGCATAGAGGGTGGATGTGAGTCATTTTGGATTTTTTGTCTTTATTTGTCAATTATGAATATCTTCTTTTCTATTTGGTTATACATCTGATTATTGTGGTTCCTGTGTGTAAATTTTCCTTCCTACGGATGTAAATAATAGAATAGCTCAAGATGTGGGATTCACTTGATCCAGGCTCTATGGCCCTCCATGTTAAATCTTTTGGTTTCATAGGAAGTTTCGTGTTAAATCTTTTGGTACCTGCCCTTCTTAGTGAATACTTTTATATTTAAATGTATGCTTTTGGTGTTGGCTTTCAGCTGAATGAACCATGCTGCATCTTAATCAGTTTTTTAATAAGACACGTCAATTGGCTTATATTCTAACCACATATGATATACATATTACATGGTGAAGAATATCCAACATAGAACCGAATAATCTTCTCAAGCAAAAAAAGAGAAGACTGGATTCTGAGTTATATCAATTCACATGCAGCTTTCTTCTAAAGGCATGTGAATTTCTAGCATTTATTTATTAGGTGATACATGGTAAATAAGTTTCTGTTGTTACTTTCTCTTGGTTGGACTTGACATTTTATGGTATCTTTGATTTTTCATCCTGTGGTGCTAAATGTTTTTTTTTTTTTGTTTTCTCTTGTAGCACATGCCGGACTGAACAAGGCTGCATCAACCAGCACTTCTTTGAACACAAGAAAGCTTGACGAAGAGACAGAGAATCTTACTCGTAAGTGACTTTCTCTTCTTTCCTCTCTCTCTCTCTCCCCATTCTCCCTCTCTCTTTTCCACACATGCACGCTTTTAGAGAAAGAGGTAACTTAAGAAAATGAAGATACATGTTTATTTTTATTCTTTCTTTCTTTGATGTGCTTCATTGGTTATGATATTCCCTAACAAGTTGGACATCTTCATTTCTACATAAATTGCATGCAGAAACAGAGGCAAGCATATATATGCTTGTGGTATCCGTATGCGTTGTTTTGCTGACACTAATTCATTAGTCTGATATTCCTTAACAAGCTTAACATTCCTTCTTCTCGCCCTAGATTTCTTCATTCTCTTCCAGCAGCCAACATGTTATCATGACATGGATTTGTGGGAGGTTCTAATGCTTCCATATTTAGCAAAAAGAACATAAGCAGCCCATGTTGTATCTTCTTCATATTTGATTTTGCATTTTTCACTATTACAGGGTGGTTATTATTTCATAATATTTTGGTTTTTCTTGTGTATTTTTGCAAGGAGAATATATGTTTGATATGAAATCGGTTAAATAATTTGCCTCTATGCTTTGTTCAAATCCTGTCTTTGTTTGTGCCAAAGGTGATTAAATAAGCTTCACTTTGAGTTATCTCAAAAATTTTAGGTTACTTCCATTCAGCCATTGTGTAAATAGGAAATGGCTTACTGAAAATTCTCCATAATATTTCATCCTGCTTTTTAAATATTCAGATTATTTTTCTCTCCTGCTATTGGTGTTGGACTATGGCAAAATATTTCAGGTCAAAACTGTTTTTGCTTCAGTTTCTTTTACGTTGTGGATGCATAAGTTAGCTGGAAATCATGTTGTTACTTTAATTTTCTGTCTAGATATTGGTAGGCAGGATCCATAATATGATCTGTTGATTCTCTTTTCTCACATAATGAATTTATATCTGTTTATCCTGCTAGCACATGCTTCTTTAGGGGCATTGCTTCATGCTTTTCCACAAAGCATATATTAGTCCTTTTCATGTGTGTTTGTGTGTGTTTTTCACATCTGATGCAATAAAAAGATATTATTTTTCTATTTTCTCATTTTTGCAGTTTCGATGTAGTTTTTCCTTGGGAATTCAAAATTTTAACATCTTTTTTTATGCGAATGCTTTTTTATCTTGTTTATTACTTACATGTATTTTTGGTCTGTTGTTTACATATGAGGACAGATGATCGTGTCCCTACTGAATTGAAGAAAGCCATCATGCAGGCTCGAATGGACAAGAAACTGACCCAGGCTCAACTTGCTCAGGTGTCTCTCTTGTATTCATATACTTGCGACTTTTCTACGTGTGCTAGGCTTATGATTTTTTTAGTTGCTCTCTCTGGAGTAACCTCTTTCTTTTCACTTGAACAGTTGATCAATGAGAAGCCCCAAATTATACAAGAGTATGAATCTGGGAAAGCCATTCCTAACCAACAAATAATAAGCAAGCTGGAGAGGGCCCTTGGTGCAAAGCTGCGAGGGAAGAAGTGAGGTAGTTTGGTGGTGGCACAGAGGAAGTAAACAGACCTTTTATTTTCAAAGTGTCTTGAGTCTTAAAAATATGGCTGTTGGTGTGCAGGAACGTTTTTCTACCATAATGTGACTCGCATGTAAGGAAATGTGTCTTTGAGACTATTGAATGAAGTCTTTGTGGTGAATTTTAACTCAACTTGTAAAATGCTCTTTAATGTTGTGGGTTTAGGCTTTTTTTTTTACCCTTTGTGGTGACTTTTAGTTGGCAGAGAAAATGGAGCCTTGCCAATAAAACCTCAATGTGAAACGAGAGGTATTGTTTTACTTCCTTTGCAGGAAGTGTTTCTTTGTCAACGAATTAGTTTGAAAATAGAATTAAGGATTTGGCATCCCATTTAGCCCAAATCCTAAGCGGTGTATACGCTAATAAAATTGACTGTTGCATGAACCCTAATGCCATTACTATTTACCAACAACAGCACATCTATCAGCTAAAAGTCATTCATTCCATTTTTCAGTAGTGCGTGGTACCAGACCAGATAACCCCACCCGGCTGCCATTTCTGCCAGCTAAATCAACAGACAGTGTTCATCCCGTCAGTAAATTGTACGTGCTGTATGCCACCTATTATTTTGATCCGCGTTCACGCGTCTTCCACTTCAAGTCCCACTAGAAACAGACGTGTCCTGTTTTTCGCTTGTGGGATGCTGCTGCTATATTTTCGGCTGCTTTGGGCAGGGCCTAAGAATGTTTGCTCTGAGTTGTTGGTATGAGACAAATATATTTATAATTGGAATAAATCCAGAAATTTTATGAAATTTATTTGTAATTTTGATTATGAGAAGAGGTGAACTAAAATTTAAGATGATGATGATGAAGTTGAAAAACTTTATACGATTAAAACATTTAAATTCATTATAGAGTTGTAAATAATTATCAAAATTTGTTCAAAAAGAGCCCAAATATGTTATTAACAAGATTAGAAAAGTTAACCAAAAATCTAAACGAATGAATCCATCTAGGAAAGACAGTCTAGTTGATGAGGGAAAGATGTTAAGGTAACTCCGCCCATGAATGCCAGATTCATGGACTTTGGCCTCTTACATCCAAAATATTCAACTACCACGTTGAAACAAAAGCTTCATTCATCAGCTGTGCCAAGTGTTCTAAGTCAACAGAGTCTGTACCTAACTACTAGTCACTTCTCTGTTTATTGTCAAAATATTTCACGCATTCTGGGAGAAAATGGTTAATAAAATCTCAGACATTTTATGCTAAATATATACAAATTGAAAATATATACTTGAATGTGGATCTAAAACACACCACGCTCACAGCATGATCTGTTTACAAACAATAAATTCGGCAAACGTCATGTTCATAAGATAAACGCATGTACATCATATTCTTCTTCCCCTCCCCAGAATAGCACCATTCAAACTACAGAAATTGATGTAAAACCAAATAATTATATTAAACGTCCACTCAACTTTTTTGTTTTACTGTAACAGGCATAGGTAAGAGCAATGTGTTTACTCACAAGCCAACTTTGTGCCAAAGCTGGTAAGGCAGATTGCAAATGCCTGGAAGGCTGATAACGGCTGTCTATAGTCCATGGTGAACGTATCATCTCCCACCTTCCCAAACTGAAGCAGAACTGTTTCTTCGTCACCTTTTCCTCCTGGCTGGCTTTGGTCTACTGTTGCAACCAGTTGGAAGTTTTTTACTGAGGCAACAGTGACACGACCATGAAAGTTCAAGCACCAGCACTGCAGATGTTCATGCCACCTTGGAGCTTTGTTTCGCAAAATTGTAAGACCAGAAGCAGAAGAGTCAAGTTTCTTCATCTTGGAAACATCCACATTCATATTCTTCTCGTTACCATTTTCTTCCGATAATGGGCATTTAAGCGAGCAAATCATTCTTCTTGGACCTCTTGATTTTAGAAGGTTAAACTTGTAAGAGACATGTCCAATCTCAAAATTGCCTGCTGGAACTTGGGGACTAATTTGCTTGCTTGCAAACCGGCGACTAGATCGGCTACTAGAGGGCTTTGCACCACTGTGAGGTGGTTGGCTGTCATAGATTGTAAAATTGGTTCCCAGAAAATCCGAACTGCAAACATTTCCATGGTGAAATGAGACATAAATTAATCTCGTGGCAGGTTAATGACTTTAAATGTTCAGAGAACCCCCAAAAGGACCAATGCAACCAGAAAGCACACACAATTAATTTTAACATCACGTAAAGAGACTAGTACATATGCTATCCTAGAAGCAAATGCAAGGTTAACGCTTGAAAACTAATGCATTCGTATTATAAAAGCTGTATACCAGGAGATGAAAAGAACTGAATAAACAAAGAGCTCAAATGAACCCCTCCAAAAGATGTATATTACCTTAACTTGCCAACATAAGCATTACTTCCTTGTGATAGGTCATCAGCATCAAGTGATATTATATATTCAATATGAGCACCATGCCTATACCTCCTTGCCGCTAGAAGAAACTTTCCCTTGTCAGTGATTGCTGGAAAGAAAAAGAGAACATATTAGGGAAAAGAACAAAAAGAAGCAGATATAAACTGCACACAGCACGAAACTTGAGTAGGACCAATACCAGAAATGAAATTTTGGAACAAATAAACTTTAGGAGAAATTACATGCTCAATCCTTTATCCAGGAAAACCAAATAGCACAACTAGCAAGAAGTAAAACTTTTACTATGTATCTATATAGACAATTTTTGTCATAATTGCAACATTGAAGTTCATCCTTTCAAATTCACAAATGACAATACCTGAAAGCTCCAAATGATTTTTTGAACGGATGCTAAAAGGTCTCAGTTCCAAAGTATTTATCTGCTTTTCCAAATATAATAACCACACAAACAAACTTTTCCTTTCATGTTCGAAAAGATTTTTGAAAATTGAAATTGACCTTGAGCATCCATCAGTCTCCTATAAATTAATGCATTTTTTAAATAACCTATAAATTAATGCATAACAGAATAATGACCCAGCTTCAGAGCCAAGTTTGAGAGAAATTGACTGCTCCCTGGTCTGGATCCATAAAAGATGAAGAGCCTAGAATAATATGCACCAAACAAAAACACAAAGAAAACACGTTGAAAAATTCTATTATACAGAATAACTTCCAGCACTACAGAAGCTGTAAGTTCCTGAACGGTTGGCAGAAAAAAAGGCACTGTAAATGAATGCAAAACCTAGTATATGATAGAGCAGTTGATGGAGGGTAGGAGAGGGGAAATCCATCCGTGATGGCCAGTATTAGGTGCTCTCCAAAGTTGATATTCATGTCGATACACTCGTTAATTTACTGATTAGATCTATGACCAAAAGATGCCTATAAGGGTTGCAATCAAGTTTCCTTACAAAATTATCTCAAATAATGCACTATATACCATAATATCAAAAAGCGTAGTGCTCCTTCAAAGAAGGGAAAGATCTCTAGAAAAGTTAAAAAATTTCTTCTGTTTTAAGTGCAAAATTAGCTATATCACATAGTATCTCTAATCTAAACTTCCTCTCCATAACGTTATCGTACTTTTTTAATTTCGTTTTACGATTACATACTAGTAAATACTGATGTGCAATTCCCTAATGGAACAAGTCTCTTTTATAACTAGTCAAGAAATTTTCAGATTGACGACTGAGTCAAGGTTGACTCAAATGGCACTAGGTTTCTGAGCAAGTTTTCCCAGTTTTGTCCCAACCAGGACAAAAAAGTCAATCTACAAGTTTTGAAAAAGTGAATAGCGTCTCTTTCAGTTTTGAAATTTGTTTATTACAAGTGCCTAAGTTTCAAAGTATCAAATTAATATAGCAGGTTTCAAAGTACCAAAATTAATATAGCAGCAAAAGAAGTGGATGAGAGAGAATCTGATTTAAGCTGATTGTGTTTTTCTGTATTTGCTAAAAGAAACAAGTCTACGAATAACCACTTACATGGAGAAAGAGAAAGATACAGATAAAATGTTGATGTCTTCTTGTTCCTCTTTATAAGGCACTGATTGGGGAAATCGCGTGGACCTGGCTGCATTAGAAATAAGCAAAAATTATTAACTACAAATCTTATAACCATATATAACATATATACCATAAACCCAAATGAACAAAAGGTAAGCAAATTAATTGCCAGTTTCCATATTGCATTAGATAATGCGAAGAATGAGATTTAAGATAATTACAACATTGCTAACTTCCGACGATTTCTAATTGATAGTAATAATAAGTCGAAAAGACTTCTCTTTTCCTTAAAATTTTGCATTAATCTAAAAAAAGAACATTACTATAATGCTCTGTCGAAAGCAACTCAAAAGGAGTACATATTTTCTTGTAACCCTAATAAAATCTGCCTACTGACAATAAAGTCTTAAAAAATAAGGCTTCCCCAAATTGTTTTGTACATAATTATCACAAAGTTGCGGGCATTTCATTTCTTAATCGTGTTCATCTTGCCTACATTTTATCTGGCCAATCAACTATTTCAATACCTGAGAATTTCCTATGAGACAATTCAAACAATCCTCTCTACAAAGTCATGATTTATTGAATTTTCCAAATTTTGGTTCTTGAAACAAAACCATACATTGATTAGACGGAATCTTATCTAAAAGATACAATAAGTTTGTAGACCCTGCTGACCACTAACTTCAGACATTCATAAACCAAAACAAAATACGCATAATTTCCAAGCCAGATAAGTTCAAAATCCTAATTAAAAGATCCAAAACCGAAGAGAAGTAAAATATGAAACCAAAAAAATTTCAAATCTCAACCAATCTCCAACCCAAACATCCAAACCTAAAGCAGGGATTTCATTTAACAACATGAAACTAAACAAGAATATTAGAAACAGTAGTATAAAAGGAAAAACAAAAATTTACCAGCTTAAGGCACGAGGGAAAAGTTATTTTGCCACTGTTAACGGGAGACCTAACCATCTCTTTAGTGATCTCTCTCCATTTTTTGCACACGCAGGCGCAAGCAACAACGCTTTGGCGCTGAGGCCACCGATCCTCGCTCGCCTCGACTCGCTGGATGATCTCACCAAGCAACTCCGGGAGCATGGAGGACCACGAGCTGCCTTCGACTTGGTCCGACTCGGACGACGGCGACGACTCCCCCGAGTCGAGGCCGAGCCGCGCCGGCATGGCAGCTCTCTTCGGTTCCCTCAACGATCTCGAGATCTTGCGAGACAGAAAGGATTTCCCCAGAGGCATTGGGAGGGTTTTCCTCTTTTTCTCTTTTTGGAGAGAGAATGACAGGGAAGAGTTTGTTTTCGCAGAGAGAGAAAAAAAAAACTATTGAATCAGAAGGGCAGGAAATTTGTTGGAGACGGAACCAAACCCAAAAGGTACAAAATTGAATATGATTGGTGATAACCTGACCCGCCTGTGATGGAAAAAAATAAACACTGTCCAGCACTGAAACGGAAGTCTGTACACGTGGCGGATAACGAAAGGCAGTGATGGTCACACACCAATGTAACTTTAGCAGTTTGTGGAGAATAGTGCGGTCAACATTTTTCTTTGACTGCTTCCGGGTCTAAAAATATGAAGAGCGCAGAAACTGTGCATAGGGTGTTTATACGAACTCCCAACTGTACTTCTTGTTAATTTACAGATTTGCCCTTGTGTCTGTTCTTTTTTATTTTATTTATTTTTAATTTTTTTTTATCTAGAAAAATTATTTATAATTGAAAATTCCATTAATAATAAAGTTATTTCTTTTATTTATTTGTGGATGTTAATTTATAAAATAATAATAATAATAAAAGACTTAAAAAGTACGAACCCAGAAAATCAAATCAAATCAAACTTCTATACCACTCATTATTAATCAATTTTGATTATAATTCTTCACCAACAACAAATTTAAATATGAACTAACATTAATTCATAATATTAAATAAAAAATTACATATATCTTGTAATTATGTATTTATATTTTTTTTTTTAAAATGGAAGAAAAAATATTGTTGGAGCAACCAACATTTAGGTCCAATTAATTAAATTTACAAAAAAGCATATATCATTACGGTGTGTTTGTGAGTAAAAGAATTTCAACTAAAATTTCTCATTTATATTTAATAGTTAAAAGTGATCTATAAAAATCTCTACCTTTTTATTTAGTTTTAACTGCTATATTATATCCTACATTTCTACTTATATTTGATATTTGATATTTGATATTTGTAGATGCAGATGTTGTTTGTAAAGGAGTTTGATGTCAAATTTTTTTTTTTCTTAATTTTTAAAAATTTTAAACACCATATATGTATATATATATAGTGATGGTTATGGTTATCGCAACATTTTTAGTCAAGATTTTATGATTATTCTTCATAAATTTATTTTAACATTATAAAATAAAAAATAAAGTGAAACAACATGTTTCAAGATAGATAATTAAATTCAACCGACATAATATTTTCATTCCGGAGTTATCCAAATTATATAGTTTAAGATTAAAATTTTACTTCTGATTCTTTTCTAAAATAAAATGTAAATAATTTTATAAAATTCATAAAATATTTACACTGTAAATTCACAATACATCATTTTTTAAAAAAAAATAATAATAATAATAATAATAATATTAGTTATTTATTGTCACTAATAGAAAATATTATTATTATATTTATCATACATTTTATTAAATATTACCATACAAAAATTTACAAAAAAAAATTAGCGTCTTGAGTTATTTTGAATTTCAAATATTAAAATATGAAAGAAAAAATCCTGCGTCAAACAAAATATTAAGAAGAAAGAAAAAGCAAACCCTAAGAAGAGAAGAATAAAGCACCAGTAGTGGTATCAGGATCGGAGATCGTTGAAGAAGTCGGCGGACGCCATCGCCGGAGATGTCAACTCCGTCAACGTCATCGCCGAAATCGGGCATTGGTCAACCATCTGCACTGGCCTCGTCTCTCTCTCTCTCTCTGTTCTGTGCTACCCAGAGTCAGAATTATTAGAAGAAATGAGAGGAAACGAATTTTTCAGGGTGAAACTTGAAAGCATCGTTTGTCTAAAGCAGAGATTTTTCATCGATTCATTAAATATATATATATAAGAAAAAATAAAAAAGATAATGTTTGGGTCAATAATATTTTGGATAATCTTAGAAACAGTTGAAGATATAAATGGAATTTTTTCTACTATTGCTTACTTTTATCGTTATGCACGCCCAAGTAAAAAAAATAAAAAATAAAAACAAAAGCTGCAAAATTGATTAACTCGGTTACAATCGCGAAGCTTCACATGATCGACTTCACCGTATATTTGTATATATATATACTATTTTAAGAATTGCATGTTAAGATACTTTCTTGGTCAACGTACGTCTGCCAAGCATATCTCTTTTATGAACTGACCGCCTTAAGGGAACGACACCTAACACACAAGTGTCGCCTTGCATGTCAATGCATATTTGACATTTCAATAAGAAATATTTATCATTGTGATTTCAATATTTTGAAATTTAAATACATAAAAAATTGAATTAAACTGACCAATTAAATGATGTATAATAATAATAATATAGATGGAAAGTTTAAAAAAAAAAAAAGAAAAAAAAAAAGAGACAAATCTATTTATGACATCATTATCACTTTGACAGACAAACGTTAACACTAAATGCCAGCATGTTGTATGCAAACACAATACATCAAATTATAAATGAAGTTACAAAGATTTACTAAGTCATAACAAATCTCATGTAAAACCAAAACTTTTTTATTTGATAAGTTAATGAACTAGGAATCAAATTTTAAAATCCACTTGTTGAGGGTTGAAAGCCATAGTAGAATGGTAATGAAGTTCATTGATGGGTTTGAGTAAGTCGATAAAACTTTGTCTAATTTGAATAAAAAGTGTACACCAAAAAGAAAAATGTAGGTAAATCTCAATCAATAGAAACACATCTTTTACTATTAAAGAAACAAACAAGACAAACAAAAGACCTCCCTCAACTCGTGAAAAATATTTCCTGCTCCATTATAAAATGACAAAGTCATTCATTCTTTAGAGAAAGAAAGTCTTAAAGCAAACCCTAACATGCCTTTATGCTACAACTGTAACATGCATAGGGATTTTGTGGAAACCTATTTCAAGCCCAAAGGATACCTAAAAAGGACTCGAGTACCCAAATGAATAGAGAAACAATGTGTCATCATATATGACCAGTACACTCAATTCACGGTAGTCCCTATAACACAATCAATTCTCCATGTATATACCCATTTGTCTCAATGACAACATGGATATAAACAAATTATAAATTAAAAAACTTTTAACAACTACCAAAATCTGAGTTAAAGTAATAATATGCAGAGATTATTAAAGTAGAGGACCAAATTTTTATTTTAAACAAGAATCTTCCTATATATATGCATACCTCAAGCATCTTCAACCAACAAATTTTTCTTTAGAAATCCATAAGAAAAATGTCTTTTTTTTTTTTTTTTTTATTATGTAAACATGTAATAGATTTCTTTAAATAATTTCAAATATTGCAATTAAAAGAATATGTTTTAATTTCTTTAAAGAAATTTTCAGATATATTTCAAAAGAAACAAAACTTATTTTCAAACGCTCATCTAATTAACGAACTTAGTTAGGTATTTATTGAGGATTTAGATCCTGGTTAGATACATGATTAAGCTAATTAATTTTTAATATTTTTTTTCAAAACAACTTAACAAGCGAAGGTTAATTTTTTAAAATAAAATTACTATAATTAATCGAGTAGCCAACGACTAATAATACTCCCATTCTTTCCCAGCGAAAAAAAAAAAAAAAGAAAAAGAAAAAAAAAATTCTCCTACCATTATCAAAACAGGAAACAAAGACAAACTACCAAGTCGCTTATTATTATTTTTTGAAAAGAAAAACCTAACCAACCCAAATAAAAAACCCGATTAACGGACGGTTCTGATCCCACTAAAATCATAGACTGCCACGTTGACGGTCCTGATACTCTCCCCATGCACGGACTCCGAACTGCAACTCGGCGGCCGCCACCATAAACTCCACTGCCTGCTGTGGGTTCAACAGATCCACCAATTGCACCAATATTTTGATTCGTAGATCATCCGCCTTCTTTACCACCTTCACGAGCTGCCGGATTCTCTCTTCCAGATCCGTCTCCGACTTCATCACGTCACTCGCACTGTCTTGCCACTCCGCCAACTCATTGCTTATTCGATTCTCTTCCTTCACCGTCTCGCATTGCAGCTCGCTCACTCTCCTGCACCAGAAACCCCCCCAAAACCCAACAAAATCTCACAATTTTCTTTTAAAATTTAATATTTTTAGTACAAGTTCATAAATTGATGAGTAATATATGCAGGAAGGTTCCTATCATTACATGTGTTCTTTGAAATTTAGTTGTTTAAACATAAGATGAATGAAATGTGTTGAACAAATGAACCCCCAAAAACAGAACAACACCTCACATTTTTTCTTTCAAAATTTATTTTTTTAGTAAAAACTCATAGATTGATCAGTAATATATGACATCAACGATTGTCACACCAAAAAAAACAATCTTTTTAAGGCAAGAAAACACAGTCCGCATGAAAGATTACAGGTAGGTTCCAATCATTACATTGGTTCTTCATAAATTTAGTTGTTTAAACATAACATGCATGAAATGTGTTGAAAAAGTCAATCTTCACCTGAACTGGGCCGGGGAAAGGTCGCCGAGATCGCCGGTTTTGACGCCGCGAAGGATATCCATGATATGAGCCTCAAAGAGAATGCTGGACTCAGTGTAGATGAGGTGGAAAGCAGTTGTGGGTCTCCAGCCGGCAATCCAATGGAGGGAGCGTTCGAGTGTGGAGGCCCATGGTGCGGCAAAGAGATTGAGAACGTCGACATCAGCAGAAGCCGCCTTGACCCGATAATACTCGGCGAAGTGGGACATGACGGAGTGAACGAGGCGTTGTTGGGTGTTCGGATCGTTAAGGGCCGTGGAGGACTGGAGTTGATGGACTAGCTGGTGAAGTTGGTCCATCCATGACCCGAAGAACTTCTTGAAGCCGCTGCAGCCTCTTTGCTGGTTCATTTACTTGGTCGCCAGGTCTGAGGTCTGCTGTTTCAGAGTTCTTCTTGGCTTTTCTTGCTTGTTTTTTTCTTCTTTTTTAAGAGGGATAAATAGAAGGAACTAGAGCAAGAGAGGTGGCGTTAGTTTGACGGTGGGTTTCGTTTGGTTAAGGCTCGTGCTGCCTACGTTGGGAGCTGAGGAGATGCTTACTTGGAGAAAGATATACCATCTATACACACACACACACACACACACACACACATATATATTTGGTCATTATGAAATAGTGTATACAGCTTTTATTATGGGGCTTTTTTGAATTATCAAACAGTACTGAAATGGTTTGCATAGATATATATATTTATATATGTAATGTTATGTATACTAACAAATGTTGTGAATGCATGCAAAAATTAATTGTGACAAATGGCCTTACGTGTTAATCTTTAATGGCGGCTAGTAGAACAAATACTTCAATTTATGGGATGACCTGCATATACATATACGTACATACATGAATACACGTGTACTATAAGGAGTAGAAGTCTTCTCTTGGTCTCACCGGATAAAACTGGCAAATTGGATATATACTGGGCATGTATGTATGAGCCGCCTTCAAATTCCTTTAATTCTAGAAAGTGAAGAGGCACGGGTCGACGTCTTTCTGGACCTTTCTGATCAGTAAACTTCCGACACGGTACAAGAAGTTTTCTATATTAATCTGTTATGGAAAGTCCATGAAATAATCAACAATATCTTTGTCGGAGTAATCTATATTCTGGAAAGTGAGAGGAAACTTTCTCGAACATAAAGAGATATACAATACAACATGGGTACAATTCTCGAATCAGGAGCTACACTATTGAGTTGAGCCAAAACTTCGGCTAGAATGGGGGGGGGGGGGGGGGGGGGGGGGGGGGGTGGGTGTGATGAGTGTGTGTGTGTGTGTGTGTGTGTGATGCTCCCATCTTCATAAATCAGTTTTGTAACTATATATATGTTTCCTTTGTTGATCATTATATATAGTAGGTTCACCTACCTATTCTCTAAAATAAAATGAAAGGCCTCTAATATTCTTAATTTCAAAGGGTAAGGCTTTTGTTGAAGATCAATTATTGGAAATTACCTTTGTGCACTCAAGCATGCACAAATATTTCTATTTATATATAATGTTCTAAATGTAACCAAGCTAATGAGGAAGTCTTCATGCCATTAGGTATTGCAGATTGATCTTATCCATTATCGTTCTAATCATGAATATTTTCTTCTCTCATTTGACAAGTGAATTAGGTGGAATGTGCAAATAAATATTTTTACTCACGTGATTGCTAGTTGGAATACTATCTTTGTAAGCATTATTTCGATATTACGGAAAAATAATAATAAATTCATCTAAGATGATGACTAAACTACTAGATATTCAAGTATTTTAAAAATTATCCACTAAATTTTGAAAGTACTGAAAACTTATAACAGATTTGAGCTAATTGAATTTTATGATACCATAGGGTGGGATAGAAAGCCCCCCCTTAAACTAGATCAAGATCAACACAAATGAATTTGAGGGACATGGATGGAAATGTATCCATAGGTGGCCTCTTTAGAAAAAGTAATGGTATTTGGATTGTTGGCTTTTTTGTACAATATGGACACGAGTACTCCAATGTAGAGTGACTCTAGATTATGTGATAGTACACTTCTGCAATATTATTATTGAATTTAACTCTCTTCAATTAAAACACCATTTAGAAAATTGTGTACCTGCAAGAGTAATGGTATGGGAGATGAACTAAGACTTTTCTACTACCTCTTGAGTAAAGATTGACTTCTCTCGTGCCCATGCCTACACAAATTGCCTTGTCCATTGGACTCACTTAATCCTTACTAGTCTTACCATATTGTTTCATGTTCTACATGAATTAATTTACTTATTTCATTTCGATAATTATGACACAATTTGCTTTTAACTAATCTCAATTGTGTTTGTTTTTTGTTTATCATTCTTTAAAAAAAAAGATTAGATTGAATTTTTTTTACAAGAAAAATTTTAGAAATAGGTCAAATAACTACAAGAAAAATGATAATTAGTAGTAGATATTTTTTTTAGAGATTTAGAAATACTTATTCTACTACGCGTCTTTCCGGATTTACCTGAATATCCAAATTTTTCTGTACATACGATATAATTAATTAAAATATTTTAAAATACTAAAAATTAATTTAATCAAATTACAAGTCCAATGGCCATCCAACGGAATATCCGAAATTATCGAAATCCATATCTGAAAAAACTTTCGGCTCTCTATTTAGCGAATTGGATTCACATTTTCTGAGAAAAATTTTCATCTTTCCGGACAGCAAACCGGAACTCCAAAATGGTGGACCGAGTTCCCATACTCGTGGCAGACCCTTCAGCTTCCTGAATGGATCGACTTTCCCCATTCTCGAGGAAGCCTCCTCGGTTCCCGCATAGGTGGGTGGCTCAGCCGAGCCCGCGCGACCAGCTCGACACCGATCCCGCCCCACCGTCGTTCAACCACCCCCAAAGCTTTAAAAAAACTATTTTACCATTTGATGTGGGTGATTTGGCCTCAGCTTGGCTCCTGGTCACCTCCTTTCGGTCACCCCGCGATCCTTTAGCTCCTAAACTTACACACACACACACATGAACACTCGTTTAGTCAAAAGCACAAATTGAAAGAAAAAAAAGGAACGCACCTAACTCGGGTGCGGTGCTTGAAAATCTGAATAGTCTCGGATTTGGATTCTGCCGTCACACGATGCTCCTCGGCCGCGATTCCCTTTCTTCTTCTTCCTCCTCCGTGGTTCTCTCTCTCTCTCCTCTCTCCTTGCGCAACCGTTCTCGATTTCTCTTCCTCCCACTTGGCCATTCCCTTTCTCTTCCCTTTTTCTCTCTTTTCCTTTCCCTTCCCCTCTTCCTTTCTGGACTCTCTCTTTTTTCCTCTCTCTTTTTTCTCTCTTGGCTTCCCCACGTGTCAGTCTCCTCTCTTCCCTCTTCCGCTCGACCACTCTTTTTTTTCCTTCCTTTTCTCACTCTCTGGCCTCCCTCTTCCTTTGCTCTCCTTCTTTCTTATCTCTTAGCTTCCCTGCGCGATCGTCTTCTTCCTCCTCTCCCTGATCGCCTCTCTCTCTCTCTTTCTCTTGTTAAAATGAATAAAAATCCTAATCTCTTCTCCTTTTATACCCGTTTCCTCAACCGTTGGATCTTCATGACTCGATTTAAGCCGTTCTTTTTTTTTAAATCTCCTTCATCCAATCTCCTTAAGCGGCCCGATCTAGGTTGTCAATTCTCCTAATTTCTTTTGTTCATTTTCATTTTTTTTTATTTATGTTTTTGTCTTTTTTTTCTTACCTACTTTTATTTAGGTTCTTAAAATTAATTAAAAATTTTAAAATTTTAAAATTTATATATTTTTTTTTCTCTTAAGTGGGTATTATAAATGTATATAATATTGTTAAAATTAATTATATAACATTAAAAAACTAAATCGTTAAATTTTCAGTTTAATTATTCCGTTGTAGTCAATTCCTGTAATCCAATAAAAGGCCAGTGCTTTTGTGCTTCAAGGTATAAAATGACGAAAAGGCCGATAATATCCTCAACCATTTACAGCCTAAAAAATAAGAACAACGTAAAAGAATTTCAGTTAAGCTGCAAAATCTCTCTACTCCTCCATGCTCGATTGAGCATCTATTAGGGTTTTTGGTGAGGATCACGACCATGCTTTCCATATCTAATCGACGTGTTTACATTATGTTATGTGAGATCGAGTGTATAACATTGTTACTCTAGCCTTATCTCACGTTCTTCCTCCCTAATTGTCTTCTCTGCTCTTCACTGTAAGCGTGTCTTCTCAGTTTTTTACTATATATTTATTTTTTTTCAATTGTAATTTTTCTAAGAATTTGAAGATTATTGCAGAAAACTGGCATTTCATCGCCGACTCAGTTTTAGCTTTTAATTGGCCTGTTAACAAAAGTTATTTTTTGATGCTTACCAATAAAGTTTCAGAGAGTTGACGGAGAGATTTGAGGGGCTTGTTTTGAATTCATTTTCTCCTAATTGACAGGTCATTGAGTTAGTGTACAATAAAAATTCTCAAGCTTAAGAATTTTTTGGTCACAAGTATGATCCTCTGTTAAGAATTCTTTTCTCTTTGATGGCGTTGTTGGTTGTAGCCGATCCATTAAGTTGTTTTACGGATGATTTTGTGATTTTTTTTTTTTTTGTGTTAAATAGTTTCTGTAATAGTTATTTCTACCCAAATACTCTTTACCAGTTATATTGCCCTAAAAATTAGAGAATGCCAAAATGAAAAAGGAAACCTCTTTCCATGTACAGTTTTTTCCTTATTTTGTGATTATTATTGTTGGGAGAAACAAAATTTTTGTTTTGCCTGGTAATTGTAAAGATTTGCAGTAAATTAATTAAGTTTTAGGAATGGTTGTTTTCTGTGTTGATTACCCGTGATAGGATTTGATAAGGTGCCACAGGGTTAAGATGCAGTTAAGTGAATTAGAGTAAAGCAGAGGGAATTGTGTTATTTTCAATGCCATTATATATCCAACAAGTCTCAGATTAATGGTAATAAGTTTCTTGTGTGGTAGTCTATGAAC
Source organism: Carica papaya (assembly GCF_054855325.1). Classification (NCBI taxonomy): domain Eukaryota; kingdom Viridiplantae; phylum Streptophyta; class Magnoliopsida; order Brassicales; family Caricaceae; genus Carica; species Carica papaya. Next base: position 26,350,086 of record NC_142312.1, on the reverse strand, counting down.
TTGAGATGGTTTTATTCATGCGCCTTAAAGAATGGCTCGAGAAAATACACTCTTGTTTGAAGTTTAATTCAAGTTCTAGTTAATAACAGAGTTAGTGTTATGTTGTGGGTGAAATTTCCATTATCCTTAATCAACCTGCTTTTTCCCTTTGCGTTTATTTTATTCCTACTCCTTAGTTTTTCACTTAATCTTCAAGTTTGTTTTTAAATTTTCTACTTCTAGATTGTAAGTTAGGACTTATTTACATTCTTCATTTGTTTAAATTTTTTCTTTTTTTTTCTTGAATTAATTAGGAAGTAGGCATCTTATTATTGGCGATCCATTGAGATAGGAATGTAAAAAGTAAGAAAAATGAGTGCAATACTGCTGCAACTTTCTTCATATTGGTTTACATGGAAGGAATTCCTATTGGTAATCTTTTTGGCTTCAATATGGGATTAGGGATGGTTGGTGATGATCCTTTGGAGTAATTTCAGTATAAATCTCCACACACACATACATAAGATGCAGACCCAGATGTTTAATTAAGCATAATTTTCTTCAGTTGTATGATTGAAGACAAGAATGCTCTGTTCTTAACTGTCTGAAGCACTGTTCAAGGAGCTGACAAAAGAAGTGCTTTCTTTTTTGCCTGGTCATGTCTTCAAATAATTTAGTTTTCTTCTTATTTAATTGCCAACCTTTCAAATAATTTAATTGCCAAACTGACAAAAGCTGTAATTTCCTCGCAACTTCCATAGTTGCCGAGTTTGTCGTAAAATTCTTTCAGGTTTGGGATATATCCATGGACCTTTTGGTATAAGCTTAGAAGGCCACGAAGTACCATGGACCCGGTTGAAGGTATATTATGGCCACAGAATGTTTTCAGATTCTCTGGTTGATCTCATTCAATATTATCAAAGGAAAATGGATTAGAATTATGAGAAGTTGGTGACTCATATCAAAGAAACAATATGATTTGTTGAGACACAGCATTTGATCATGTTGTGTTATTTTCAGGTTTACAATTCACTCTGTTACATCTGCAGGAGAAGATACAACAATAGGATATGCCTATCTCTTGAATTGAAGCACCTGCTTACATATTGTACATGTTACAGTAATTGCTGAACCTTTCTTTTCTTTTCCTTTTCAGAAAAATTGTGTAAACCAGATTGATTTCATAGAATTAGGCTCGGCAAATTAAATGCAAAAAATATTCATTGATTCAGTCAGTAAAAAGTTCTGTGCTGTAAACCTCAATTCAGTCTCCAATTCTCACTTGGTAATTTCAGCAGTACCAGTCATTTTGCTTAATAATTCTTCTCACTTGGAGCTCTTAGCAAATGGCTTGGCTTGCTCAACAAAGTGAGTGCTTTTTTTTTTTTTTTTCTTTTTCATTTCTTAGTTTCCCAAATTAATTTGTTTACAATTCTTGACTGATTGGTTTGATTGCCAAGATTAGATTCGGTAAAGATAGGAATAGTGTACTCAATTAGGATTAATATCTTCACCCAGGTGAGGAAATTGTAATTGTAGTTTTCTTTATTAACCGATGCATTCTAGAAATTAAGGTTAGTATTCTCGATATTATGGCCTAATTATATTATCTTACAGTTTTATTAGCCTATTAGCATGTTCTAGAAATTTCACTTGATGTTTTTCATTACCAACCATCCTTCTTTATTATTTTACAGTTTTCCTTTGATGATTGACTCATTTATAGTTTTGATTATCACTATTATTCAGGTTTAATTTCTATTTGCAGGTGAAGCCCGAAGTTGAGGATATCAGAGACGGATAAGAAAAGATTAATTAGAGAGAGGAATGATAGATGTTAAGTAAAATTTTACATTTGTTGAAGATATATTTTTCTTTTGTAATTTACATTTGTTATAAATTTTTTTGTAGATCTCGTAAGCTTTGTCGAACTAAAAATAGCCTTACAGAATCACCACAGCATTTAGAGTTGCTTGAAGTATGCTATTAACTTAGTAATAGATTAAAATTGAAAAAACCAACTGAATTGTTGGATTTTAATAATTGTTGTCGGGTGCTACAACAGTATTTGGTGGCTGTTAATATAGTGTTGTAGGGTAAAGCATTATAGAGATCCATTGGTCATATACATGCATATTTACCTTCCAACACGCTTTGGAACTATCGGTATAGAACCGATAAACTAGATGAAAACAACAGCTGTTCATATAAATTTGTGCAATCTAATATTAACAGCTCTAGATTCTATAATAATGATCTAATTGTTCTTGTATGTCATTTTTCTTGTAGTGATGAATTCATCATTTGTGATTGTGAATGAATATACATGTTACGTAGAATTGTGCTTATAGCTTATACCACTGAAAGAGGCTATCTCCTAATATTCCTTATGTTTAAGTTTATTTATAGAATTTTTTCAAGGTTAGTTTCCTTTACATACAGTTTTCTGGGCATGGCACTTTCTGAGATTAAGAAGATGTCCATATCCCAAACTGAGAATAAACCCCAAAAAGACCCCTAAAGCATCATAGAAAACAAAATAAAATGTAGAAGACGATACTAGCTAGGGCTTGCAGAACATAACCAAAGCTCTAGAAAAACTTCTGACAAGAAGATCCAGCCCACACGAATTGAAAATGAAGCTGGCTGTTCCTTAGTAATTTACCCAGTACCTGTCAATATTTAGTACTTATATTAACAACCATGAAATGTTATCTACGTTCCTGCCCTCTGTGTACATATATATATATATGTATATATGTATGTATCGAAGCTAGCTAACGGTACTGCAAAAATCATTAACCAAATTATAGCATTCAAGGTTAAAACAACACACGAAGATAACTAGGCAGTAATAACTACTGATCAAACAAGTACTAGGTACGTAGATACATAGATACATACAAGCCAAAAAATAATTGGAGTACAGAAACAACTTAATTAATTTCCAAACAAACACATAATTATCATAATTAAATAAGTTCATGCAGCATTTAATTGATTCATTAACACGCTGAATCCAAGGCTTTCTTTAATCTTGTCAAGTCTTGACTGCTCCACCCCAAAACCACAATTTATTCAGCCGCCAACCTCTTTCAAATTAAATGCTGTTCAGGTCCTGCAGTATGTTCTTACTTCAATATATGTTCAGAATAATATGTATACATACATTATTACGAAGATAGATTATGATTAAAATGCCAGATATATTACAAACACTGAATTGACATCTTCTACGGTATTTTGTTATATATATATATATATATATACATGGAAAAAACATTGTCATAATTTATCTATATATATATATATATATATATATAAGCACTTACACTATCCATCTTACCCTGGTTGCTGCTCTCCAGCATCAATCCAAGATTAATGTGAGGGAATCTTGCCCACTGACAATGTAGGAAAATAATATATATAGTCTATCAGTACATATCAGTACATAATTTCTCTTTAAGATATATCTCTCTCTCTATATATAATGAAGGGTATGGTTTCAGTATACAGTGTGGATATATGGAGAAGCTGTAGTATTAATATTAAGGAATGCGTAGGTGTATATGTGAATGTAAAATATATATTATATGTGTATATATATACACACACATAGACATATTGCTTACATAGACATATTGCTTACATTTTTAGCTGCAGTACTGAACGCTTCTCTGTGGCTAATCTCAGGATTGTTCACCTTGATCCTGTGAATCTCCTCCCTGCGTATCTCATTTTTGTGTTATACATGATACGTCGTGTGTATAGACTTATATAAGTTCACGCATACATATAAGTATAGATGTGTGTACACCATTGAAGAAATATAAAGTAAGAAGGGATTATTACTTGATAAACTGATTGTATAAGGAAGGGGTCCGGTGCCTCTTTTCAGGAGCTGAAAAAGGAAGATGATGGTTCAGATTGGAAAAGTGTGTGTTGTGTATATAAATATAAATAACCAGAAGCATATATATAATATAATATGTATATAGGCGGATGATTCTCACGTCGATTAACAATCCTTTCAGTGGTGGGATTTGCAGGTGGTGCTCGCTTGTTCTTGCATTTGGAAGATGAACTACCCAAGTCAAGTTTGCAGTGAAGTGAAGAGCAGGCAGGAATCTACTTATTACATCACCCAGAAATTAGTTAAACTCGTAAACAAAACCAGTATATATATATCTATGAACCAGATTTATGCCTATATATATATTTGTATGAATTAATATATCATGGATGTACTTATAACAGATCTCAAATTGTTAAACAATAGATAAAACTGTACAAGTAATTAATCAATCATCCTTTGTTTGGACGAGTAATACTTCCTTTCATCTATAAAACTTGTAGCTTTGGATCAGGTTTTGTGTTCTCATATATTTTTGTCAGAAGCTTGTATTATAAATAATGTGTATATATGGTGTAATTACTAATGCATAAATTTTTGTTAAAAGATTAACAAACAAATCAAATAAAGAAATAAAATCCCCCAATTTAAGCAACATAAACAAATTGTATGTATATATATATATATATTAACTCAACCAAATATGTGGCTTTGTTGTTTCTGGGTTCATTTAGTATATGCTTACCTTATTATTTTTTAAATATACAATACAAGGATTACATCCTAAATTTAATTAATTTAATAAAATTAAAAATCTGTCTAAAATTCTCAAGATAATTTTTTTTAAAAAAAAGAAAAAACAAGAAAAGCACTGAAATGAAAAGAAGAAAAACAATCTGAAATTCTGAATGTACCATATAATGCCACCAGAATTTAAGCTCACAAACCTGCACACACCAGTTTTCCAATTCTTGAGAAAAGGGCTTGTGGGGAATATAAATATATATATATATATATATATTAATAAAAGGATCATTCGAAGATTAAAATCCAACAATCAAGATGATGCCAAGTTATCATTTAACCTAACAAAGTACGAAGACAAAACTTCATGTCAATCAAAATCAAACCCAACATTCAAAATGGCGGCTTTTACCATCAATCAACAGTTCCCCTCTTAACTTAAAGCTCAAAATTTTAGGTGTCAGCTATGGCTGCCGCACCTCTAGGAATTATTTTTCTTCAATCCAACAATATTTCCTTCATTTTTTTTTGAAAAAAACCATAACACAGGGCAAAAGGAACCTAGATCGAAGCTATTAATTAAGAAGTTTAAACAAGTTTAACTCAAATTTAAACAAGAAATTTCCATAAGAAAAGTTTAAACAAGAAATTAGATGACCTGAACATCTTTCGAAGACATGGAATATTGAAATGCAGCTCCCATGTCCACATAGCATACGTTGGTGCAGTGTCCGCATCGGACCGTCATGATCTCAAACAAGTTGCTGCATGGAACACTTACCTGCTCAAATTCAAACTAAACTGTTAATAGATAAAAGAAATTACAGCAAAGATCAAGATTATACATATATATATACATATATAACTCGTTATATCGCCCTTAGGTTTTCGTCAGAGAGATCCAGAGGAAGCAAGAGGTAGTAAACCCAACTGGGTTTGGCTTACATGGCCGTGAAAAGTTCTGTGTTGTACTGCATTATGAATGTTACTTTAATTGAATGGCTAATTGTCAAAAATTTCTGGGCTTTTTTTAAGAGATCAAAAGCAGAAAAGCACTGAATTAGGGATTACTGTTCTTCTTTTTAATACGGAAAAATAGATCAGAGCTCTGAGATTGAAATTCATGGCTGTCACTCCCTTCATTCTCTTTTTCTGCTCCCACTCGACAAAAAGAAAACCAGAAAGGTTGAAACCCAACTAGCCAAGGGTGATAAAACAAATTTTTATTAGCTAACTGGACATGGGTAAATATGTATATACATATATATGTATTTATCTTCGTAAAAATATTTGATATTGATGAAAGTTCTTATGAGAAAGTAGGGTTATCATAATTAATTGATACTTCTTTCCGACTTTCAAAAAACAAGTTTTGATCAGAAAAAAATTTGAAAACCTTATTTGATCAGTTTAACAATCTTTTGAAATTTAATTTCCAAACCCATATAGTGATAAAGCTACAAGCTTTGCAAATCAAAACTACTGGTGTTTTTCTTTAGCAAGTGGGAGGTTATTAACTTGATCATATGTATATACATATAGGGATTAGACTATTAGCACTTATCAAGAAAAAGAAAACGGAAAAATATGGGTTAAGTACCTTAAGCATTTTAATAACTAAGATGATCATTATATATACATATAATATATGTGTTATCCATAAAATTCTATGGAGAGAAAAAAAAAAAGGACAGATCAAGTGATAATCATATGTTTGGATTCTCCCCAAGTGATCTTGATGCGTTTATTTCTCTAGCGAGTGTGATTTTGTGTATGACTTTTAGCAATGGAGAACCTTTATCCATGACTTTTGTTTAAATGTAAAAGAAGATCAAGAAGAGAAAAAAGAAAAGGTCTTGAAGATAGAGACTTGACATTCTCTTACTGCAAAAAGCAAGAGATGCTTGCTAGCTGCTATCAATATCTTTTGAACATAGAAAACAAATGATCACTTGATCAGAAGCCTAGGCTTAACACTTCACATGATCTAAAGTTTGATTTCTTTTTTCAAGTTATCAAATTTACATGATCAGATATTCAATAAAAAGTAACTATCTATTTATATAAAATTTATAAAGCAGATCCAAGAAAAGGAGAAGGTCACAGAGAGATCAGATACCGCAAGGACAATACTGCAAAAGTTACACGGTATGTAACAGATTTTCTCTGATGCAAAGTTGTTGGAGCTCGACATTTTTGAGTTGTACTTTGACCCAAGAAGAAGAAGAAGAAGAAGAAGATGATGATGATGAAGAAGGAGGAGGAGGAGGAGGAGGAGGAGAAAAAGAAGGAGAAGAAGAAGGAGGAGGAAGGAAGGAAGAAAGGGGAGAAGGATAGGGAGAAGAAAAGCTCTTGCAAAATACTAAACAGAAAAGGGCATATTTATCAGCACCAAAAAGTAAAGAAAATATTAGTGAAGAGAAAAATCCATGGCCAGGAAAGAAATATCATAACAAAGAGGTATACTGGCAGAGTGAAGAGGGGGTAAGAATATTACCATGGGAGGCATAAAATGTAGGGAAGAAATTGTATTAGGGAGAGAGAGGGAGAGAGAGAAAAAAAAAAAGTTGGGTTGGTAGTGTCGTCCAGCATAGAGGCAAAAGAAGAAAAGTGGATTAGGGTTAGATGAGGAAAGGGAAGGGTTTTGGCAGAATCACCTTACTATTGCGCATCATTATTTGCCATTATGATGAAATGAGAGTCTGGACTTACTTTTATTTTAATCTTTAATTTGCTACTAATTTAGGCTCATTTCACATATTAACTCTTAAGTTTATTAGTTTAGTTAGAACTATTAAATTATGAGTATACCATCAAGTAGTTAATCTCTAGAAAATTTCATAAACTATAAAACAATGGAGATGACAAGAGTTCAAACTAGTTAATATATTTTTTAAAATTATTATCAAAAAGAGAGATTAATTGTAGCAAATATTTTTTCTCATAAATAAAATAATTTCTTCAATTCTAATGATAAGTGGTGTTAACCGGAATATGGTGAGAATCTACCAACAAACTATTAAGAATTTATAGATACTGTTTAGTCACCTCATGTCCTCGTACATAAAATATGTGGTTGTGTTGTTTTTAATCGAATATAAAAAATATATATAAGTATTAAGATTCATATAAGAGTTCAAATTATATGTTATTTATAATAACTTGAACTAGTGATTCTTGCTTATGAGCCATAATAAATGATATCATAGTGATATTAAGAATTTTATTGATGGAGTTTTTGATACTCAAATCCTAAATTAAAAATATATATGGTTGTTGAGTTCCGTATGAAGGCTTAAATTGTAAAATACTAATAATTAAAAGCTGATGAACCAATTATTCTTATGCTCGAGTCATCATAACAAAAGTACAAGATAGTAACTACGTAAAATTAAAATTTTTTATATTTCAAATTCTTACAGAAATCAGTTATGTAGAGATAAATAAAAATTTATCATAAAAATAAGAAATTCTAACATAAAAATACCCTAAGAAAGTCATTCCATGGGGTACATAGAAGGCAAAAAGTAGGATGTAAAAATAGAATGATAAATAGATGACTACTAAGAGATTTATTATAAAAATAAGAAATCCTAACATAAAGAAACCCCAAGAAAATTTGTCTATGGAACACAAAAAAAGCATAAAGCAATAAACGAAACTAAAATAATAAAGAAGATGACTACTGAAAGAAGCATAAAATAAAAGCAAAAGATTAGAGGTGTTAAGGGGAAAACTCAAACATGATGTCTTGTATTCGGCTCGAGGACATAACCTAAGATTATATCTTGTGTTTTGCTTCTTGACAACCCTTTTTTTGTCTATATTAATGCATTTAGATTTGATTTTAGTAACTCTTTATGATGTATGATAATTTGAGTTTTCTTTGTAGAATCTATATTTTGCAATCTTTTAGCAGTAAAATTTTTCTTATCTTTCAAAAGTAAGAGTAAAAGATTATCTAGTAGCCAAAGTTAGATTTAAAAGTACCAAACACCAGCATGTATATGAGATGTATATTATCATTGACTATGAAAATTCAATATCCTTATTGTTGATAATGATCAGTCACCAAGAAGTCATAGATAAATAATAAGACAAATTATTATGTTGATCCTTATAGTTTGACATTTATTATAATTTACTTTATAACATTTTCTATTTATTTAAGTCACCTTCTATTCTTCTATAAAAAGAGTTTAAAATTGTTAAACTATATTTAGACGCTTTAAAAAATAAATTAAAGTATTATTTGACTAATTAACTACATTAATAAATTAATGATAAAAGAATCAAACCTAATATTTTTATTAATTTAACTAAGTAATCAAAATTGTTCTTTTTAATATTTTTAAAGCATCCAAACATAACTTAGCTATTTTATTTTTTTATGCTAGAAAATAAAAAGAAATTGAGAGTTTCAAATAAATAAAAAAGTTATAATACAAAAAATTATGGATCAAATTGTAATAAGTACTAGACTTCACAAATTAATTGGATAATTTGTCTTAAATAATAATATATATTCAGAAAAAGAAAGACTTGCCTAGTTATACTCTCATTTTTTTCTCTAGTTTCTTTTACTAGGTTGGGTTCAGTTAAACAATCCTACTAGTAACTATTTGGTTATGCGAATTCTTGTTTCTTTTGTAGGAAAGCACATTTTTGTTTAGCTTTCTTGGAGTTATTAGTAATATAAGAGATTACCTCCACTCTTGCCACTACATTGTAAACGTCCCAAATGAGAACCTTTAAGAGATTTTAAAATATTTAACTAGTATCTTTAATGTGGAGTATATTCTTGGTTGTCTCCAGATATCCCTTACCTATTAGTATCTTAGCCATCTCTAATGGGAGAGTTCAATAAGTTGGAGATTATGGACGTTTTCTTCCACTGGTAGTTTGATCAATATGATTAGTAATGGATTAGTTAACATTTCAATGGAAGACCATGGAAGTAAGATAAATATCCGATTTAGTGTGTGTAAGATAGGCATGATAGATTAAACAACTCAGTATCAAAGGTGGTATTCCACACCTTAAAGAGGAGATCTCGAAAATATTTTGTTGGACCCTACTTTTAGCCTATTATCTCAAATTTAATATGGATGGTTTTTCTTAAGGTAAAGCTGGTCCTGCCAAAATCGAGGTTATCTTGAGAGAACATAGTAGGCATGTGCATTACATCTTTATGAAGAATGTGAGTATCTTAAACCTAATATAATGAAACTTTTAGCTATCCATGAGGCTATATTGTTCATGGCCTCATATGAGTTAGCCAACTTGATATATCTTATAATCGATAGCAATTTTATTAGTGGCATATCCTGGATTATAAAAAGAAAAATGTTTTAGAAATTCAATCATAAATCAATTTCTTTTGTCCACATCAAGAAAAAAAATTATATAATAGATGAATAGGTTAAAGTTGGATAAGTAAGGAGGATATACAAAATATGTATTTAGATATTTTAAATGAGTTTATTAGAGGTTAGGTTTAACCAATTTGGTCTATCTTTAATTATAACTCACTTTTCTTTTTTGTTTCCGTTTTTGGATTTATAGTTTTCAGTGCAAAAAATGCACTATTTTCTACTACTTACAACTTGAAATTTAGATTCTTCAACATACATACGATATTCATTATTTCTTGGGTTTCAAGATCTCCTAAATGCATACAAAATTTTTTATAATGTGCCTAACATAGTTTCTATTTAGTACAATTTTTCATTTTTATTTTGGCAATCATGGGTCTTGTAGGCTTGTAGTTTCAAGTTCATCCATGAGGGTGTATAATGTGATTTTGTCCTTGTTAAGGGTCATGAATCTCTCCCATTTGATGAAAAGCTTTAGTAAATATGTTGATATTTTCTAAGTAGAATGTGGAATTCTAGTTTGCATGAAAGAAGGTATTTAAATAAAAATTCGACTCTCGTTTAAGGCATATGACTGTATATTATTAGTGATATTCTCGCGAGCATGAGATTGAATGATTTATCTGTATGTGTGTATTTATGTTATGCTAGTTTTAGTTAAAAGTAGAGTCATGCAGGTATTAGTTTTAAGCAAACATAATTTATGAGTAGATTATTTATATATAAGTACATTATTCAATAAAATTTTAAAATATTAATAAGTTTAGAAGTTTGTGAGAAGGAAAAATCAAGGTAGAGTAAACTTGAAAATTTTTGAGATAGGAATGATTACTCTGGAAAATAAAAAATAAAAAATAAAAGGTAAAGAAAGAAGAAAAGGAGTTGAAATAATGAAATTAAGTAAAAGAAAAAGCAAGGTTCTTCTTCTTGTACTTTTGCTCGTTAATTGCCCATCTCTTCTTTATAAGACCCGGTACAGTCTTCTAAGTTCTAGCTCTTGTGGGTAGTGTTGATGTTACATATATATATACTTTGGTCTTCTGCTTTATACACACACCATATATATATATATATACCACCTTAAAATTTAATATGAAAATGTAAATATATATGTTTGAAGAATATTTGGGTTTGGATGGAATTTTCTAAATTTCAATTTCAGTACTATGAAGTAATAATAAAAGAATTATATAATTGATCATAGTATATAATTGAAGGAAAAAAAAAAAAAAAGATTATGGGGAAGAACCGTCACAAGTGCACATGCAGTGATGGGCACAAATGTTAGAAGAAAATGCGACAAGTAACATTATTGATAACGAAAAAAGTAAGTGAGTGTCTGGTACAAGGAGTCATGGTTCATTATTATTATTATAATTATATAATAATAATAATGTTCACCATATTATAAAATAAACCGATATGGGATGGCAGCCAAACTACCTACCTCTTCCTGCTACGTATCACACTACCTTTATTTTGGAAAATATTATCACTCCTTTCTACACCATGCAAAATTTTCTATGTGGCGTCACATCATATCAAATAATTTCCTTTACTGCGAATCAGAGATTTTTTTTTTTTTTTTTTTTTTTTTTTTTTTTTTTAAATAGTGTTTGTATACATATACATATATATGTGTGTGTATATATATCTTTTTAAATTCAAAAAAATATTAAAAAGCATTACAAATATTGAAACTATTAAAAACAACTTGTATATAATAAACAAATTTACCTTAAACACATGTATCAAAATATACTCTCTCCAATTTTCAAATGTCCCACCAATCCACCACAACATATGTATACACACATACATACATACATACATAGAGAGAGAGAGAGAGAAGGAGAGAGAAAGAGGCTACCTTTTCTTTTTTCTTTGTTGTGATGATGGTATTTCGTACGTAAATTGAATTAATGTCCCACTAGCAAAAAAATTTATCATCTTATTATAATCTCTTTTCTTTTTTCTTGTCTGTAACTAACCTAAAGAGACTTTGGGTCCGTACAATTACAGTGTGAGGGATATATATTTATATTCCTTGATAAATTTTCAAAGTAAATTACTTAAAAATTTTATATGATTAAAGATTTACATAAAAGAGAAAAAAGTAGTTATGTAATTTAATCAGACAATAAATATTTCTAGTTCAGATGGTATAATAATCTGATATAAAAATCGATTACTCGAGTTCAAAATCTCTGATTTAAAAAAAAATTACTTATCTCATTCATTAATATACAACAATTTTGCAATAAATTGTAATCCTTAGATAATCTGTCACCACATTTACAAACCAAAAGAAATTCCCAATCACGATGGGTAAACAAAAGCTTATTGCTTTCCATGCACCCAAAACCAATGTTAAATTGTATTAATGCATTCGAGAGCAATTCTCACATTTATGTTGCTTCTAAAGAACTACTAAAATCATACAAAACTCAATTTCCAAACTTTGATAGAATAAGAACAAAGCGCTTTGGCATTTACAACAATCGTATATACTAAATTCAATGACTAAAATCAAGACTTTGAAAAAGTTGAGGGCCTTGCAATGATAATCTAAACACATGTCTCAAAGAAGAATTAGATCTTGGGAGCAACAAAGGCATTCCAGTGAGGAGCAAGTCTCCAAATGCCCAGCATACAGCAGAAGCTGGTGGAAGGGTAAGAGTTGAACACATAGATAGTTGCCAACAAAAATGTATTATAGCTTCTACTTTTTGGTTTCCACATTGCATGCATAATCTCCCTACGATGATTGCATACATGTCCATATAAAATGATTTAGAAATTATATATATAACTACAAAAATACCGAGGGAGTTGTTGAATGCTCATACAGTGACAGCATGTCCCCCAAAGATGTAGAGAATGTTTGGTAGCTCCAGTGAAGTAGAGAACCATTTTGGTTGGGCCAAAGTGCTTCACTCCTTCCACCTAATTCAGAATAAATATTGGTTACCTACAAATATAAATACGATTGATAATTAATGAACTACTAGATAAATAAATATACCTGGCCATGAAGGAGGGAAGCAACAGTGAGATATACCAAGCAGTCTACTTGGTCCTGAGGCCTCAGAATGACCACATTCTACAATTATGAAATAAAGGTATGAATACACTTTCATTTTTTTCACTTGATTCAGGTATTCAGGCAGTAAAACGAAGACACAACAGATTTTCCATGAAAGTGAATGCAAGAAGAATATCATAGGAAAGGATATTCAAATATTTAAGAAAAACTTGCAACCAAAAATGATAAATGAATCTACCTTCTTCAAGTTCTGACACTGCACTTTTTGGCCATAGATTTGATCCATAATATGATGGTTAAAATACCATTGCAATAGGCAACTGGATAAAATACACATCAGCATTTAAATCGTAGCCTTTCTTGATAACTTTTACCTTTTGATTTCATATGCCTCTAGTGTAGACACATCTAATAATGTATTTGCGTGGAAGGAGCCTCTCAGCATATCTGCATAGAAAAAATATAATACAAGTACAAACCTCGAGGAAATGCTGAACACATTCCAAGCTGGTGCAATTAAATATATAATCAATTGCAATTATGCATATTATCTTTTGTATTGTACACATGCTTAACAACACTGTCATAAAAGAATACGATTTAAGGATTAAACTATGTTTTCACTCGATGAAAAAAGATGATAAGAAAGGTATAGTTTATCAGGCTTCCCATGGCTCCATCAATAGTTGTAGGTATCATTAGATAATGATTAAAACACAGAAAAAATACAAACAATCCTGCATTGAACTTATACACACAAAAGATCAAATATTGTACTCATCTTGCAAAATAAATATCCAGAAATAATAATAGAAGATTAGTTAATGGAGTAGATAAGTAAGTGTTGATATACATGAGAATAAATAACTTGGGAATCATTTGGTTCAAACAAATGTATTTAAGCCAAACTGTGTGCTCTTTTTCACTAAAGAAGGAACCAGCTGCCGATATTTAATGATCCTCTTAAAAACAAGTCTAACCGGTGCCTAAGAAGCCCCTTGAAGAGTGATGAAACTCGAAGTGCCTGAAAAAAGAGATGGCTTATTTGAAATTGCCTTGTAAGAAAACGATGACAATTTTTTTATTCATTTACCGTCAAAGTATTCATTTTACAACTAAACCTGAGATTTGAAGGGGTGAAAAAGAAAAAAAAAAAATTTATGTCTGCTATAATAGATAGATTGGGCAAGAAAGATGATCTTGTAGTTGCCTGCTATGAGGATCTTCCAGTTCTCTCTTCACCTTTTCTGGCAAGCTGGGGAACCCGTAAAGAGCAATAGTCTTGTAAGGATTGGAATTCATGGTTACTCTTTTACTCTGTTCTTTCTTTCTTTATATCGATAGCAGAAAGAAGGAACCAAAGCTTAAACTTATACCTATGCGTAAGATGCAGAAGATAATAGCTCAAACTTAACAAGCAGCCATGAACATTTTTTAAACTGAGAAGCAACCAATTCCAAATTTGGAAACAAGCATATTTACAGGGAAAGAATAAGATACCGAGAACAATTAGTGGAACACTGACTTCTGGAGAAAATTAATATCGGGATAGAAGAGAAACATAAACTTTAGTAAGTACCATTAATCCCTACTAAAATATGTGGGTTACAGAAACAAGAGCAATTCTTGTGATTTGTCCTCTTCCTTGCAATCTACAAAGTTATCTGGATAGATTTCCATTATGAACACAAAGTGCTTGCAATGAACAAGCGTTAAACACACAAGTTGTGTTGACCATAAGAAGAGTTTACCAATCGCACCTGATTTGATATCTAACGTGCTGCTAATGTGTTTCTTTATGACAGTTTCTAACCATCAGATTTTCTGGTTCTTTAAAAATGAAGAATACAATTGGTAACTAATTGAATATTTCTTGCATGCACAACAATTTTATTTAGTTAATTATCATTACTAACACATAGTTAATTAAACAAAAAAATGATTGATCAGACGACAAATTACCTCTAAATTCATGAAATTAGATACACCTTGCACGTACAATTAATTGAATCACGGATCCAAACAGAAGGAAAGTGTAGTTGAAAACTAAGCCTGCATTCCTCCAGTGCTATTCCAGCTGCCCACCAAAACTTCAAACCACTAAAACTATGTACCCTTTTCCAGAGGATGAGCTTGCTTTTCACTTTCCTTGCTCTTTTAATCTTTGCTTCTTCACTTCCATCTTTTGGTTGCTCTTCCTAGTTCACTTCATGCTCCCTTCAAGAAGAAAATAAATAAAGAAAATATCAATAGGACCTGCTGTGGGAGATGCTAAACACACAAAACATTATCATGGTAGTCTAGTTTTAACAGACAGCTTAACCTGATGCATAGTTATTAAAGTGGCAGCTCATTGTTAGTACAGAACTATCATTATGTGTGATAAATTTATCCATACTTTCTGCACAGAGGCTAAAAAGAGAGTAAGAAAACAAAAGAGATAGCCCACATTGTTCATCTTTCTCTACCTAAAGTTCACTGTGCAGGAACAAATTGAACCAATGCTTGCCCCTGAATGATTATCTGTTTATAGAGGAGCTGTCATGGAAGCTACCTGTTCCATGCTGAGCTGAAAGAGGAACAGGAGAAAATTGTATCAATCTAATCCCTGCAAGTAATTGAAAAAGAAAAAGAAAAACTAAACTCTGCATGAGGACTATCTCCATGGGGAGAGTAGCTCTCAATTCCCATACATGGTCTTGAAGAGAGGAATGCCTGGACCAGAACTGTTAAGAAGAGTTGAGAGAGAAAGGGCAGTAATAGTCCAATCCTCCTCCAGAACATCCTCTCTCATGCTCTTATTCACTTCCACTCTGGATTGGCACAATTGCTTCCAGGTAGCACAATTACAGTCTCATTATCCCTTGCAAAGACATGATAAATAAGATATTCTTCTTTTCACCAGATTAAATTTTATGCATGTCCATATTTATGTATCAGTTCAGCAAAAATATCAAGGTTGTAACTCAGCCGAATTATAAAAACAAATTGCCATGGTGCCCACTCGAGAGCACTAGTGAGTATTACATACTTCAACCAAATCTAGGTAATGCCTAAACTTGCTAACTCGGATTGTCTTGGTCATCATATCCGTGGGATTCTCCTGTGTAGATATCTTCTGCACAACTATGATACCCTGTGATACAATATCCGGATAAAGTAATATCTGACATCGATGTACTTTGTTTGCTCATAGTACATCTGGTTCTTTGTGAGATGTATGACACTCTAACTGTCACAAAAGTCTGTCAACTTTTTCTGTGTTAACCCAAGATCACTCACTAAACCCTGTAGCCAAATAGTCTCTTTTACTACTTCTATTAGAGCCATATTCAGCCTTTGTGGTATACAGGGCTAATGTAGCTTGCAACATTGCCTTCCAGCTGATAACACTTCCAGATAGAGTAAACAGATAACATATTAGAGATCTCCTCTTATCCAAATCCCCTGCAAACTCTGAATTCACATGACCTACAACTGAGTCATTCATCTTGGCTTTGTAAAACATCAAACCCATATCTAGTGTACCTTTTAAGTACCTTAGAATGCATTTCAGTGCTTGCCAATGTTGTTTCCCCAGATACGCCATGTATATACTCACTATACTAACTGCATGTGAAATATCAGGACGAATACAAACCATGACATACATAATGCTACCTACAGCATTCGAGTATAGAACACTGGACATATGCTCCATGTCTTCATCTGTCTTCGGTGACATATTTGCAGATAACTTGAAGTGAGTACCAAGTGGAACAGTTACGGGCTTTGCATTGCTCATATTGAAACGCTGCAATACTTTCTCAACATATGATTGCTGAGACAAAAAAAGTTTTCCAGCACTTTTGTCCCGAGTAATCTCCATTCCCAATTTCTTCCTTACAGTACCTAAATCTTTCATCTCAAACTCTTCACCCAACTACCTTTTCAAATTATTAATCTGTGATATGCTTTTAGCAGCAATAAACATGTCATCTACATACAATAACAAATATATAGCAGAATCATCTTATAGTCTCTTGTGATACACGCAACTTTCATAGGCACTACGAATGAAATCATTCTGTCTCATGAATGTATTAAATCTCTTGTACCATTGTCTAGACGACTGTTTTAAACCATACAAAAAAATTTTAAGTGGACAAACTTATTTTTCCATACCTAGAATGATAAATCCCTCGGGCTGACTTATATAGATCTGGTCCTCTAATTCGCCATGTAGAAATACAGTTTTTATATCTAATTGCTCCAACTATAAATCATGAAGAGCAACCATAGTAAGTAAAACTCTGATGGAACTATGTTTCACAACTTGAGAGAATACTTTATTAAATTTGATCCCTTTTTGTTGAGTAAAACCTTTAGCTACCAATCGAGTCTTGTATCACGGTGCTTCTACCCCCGGAATGCCTTCCTTCTTCTTAAAAACCCATTTACAGCCTATTACCTTCTGTCTATTTGGAAATGGAACGAGTTCCCAAGTCTGATTATTATGAAGTGACTCAATTTCTTCACCCATAGCACCAATGATTTGCATTATAAGTGGATATAACTTTACTATAACTTCTAGATTCCTGTAAAACAATTGTCTTTGCAACTGCTAAGGTATATGCAACTAGATTTTCATACCTCTGTGGTGGTCTAATATGTCTTCTCTCTCTGTCTGTTGCGATGCTATAAGACTGTTGTTGATCACTAATACTACCTTGTACTCTATTTGACTGAACTGTTAGAGTCTTTACCTCTACCTCCACTTGTTCTCCAAAACAAGGATCTGATTCTGCTATTGCATTCTCATTCTAATTGTCTAGTAAAGTAAACTTACTAAATGTCATATTTCTGCTAATAATAAATTTTGGAGACTTTAAATCATTACACCACAACCTGTAACTTTTCACTCCATAAGCATACCCTAGAAATATGCATTTCTTTACCCTCGACTCAAGTTTACCACTATTACATGAGCATAAGTAGGGCAATTAAATATCCTCAACTGAGAGTAATCAGCAGGTGAACCAAACCATATCTTAAAAGGAGTTTTACACTCAATAGCTATGGATGAAGATCTATTAACTAAGAAACAAGCAGTATTCACAGCTTCTGCCCAAAATTCTTATCCCAAGCCTAAATGAGACAATATACTTCTTGCTTTATTGCAAAACGTTCTATTCATGTATTCTGTAATACCATTCTGTTGTGATATCTCAACACAAGTGCGATGTCTTACTATTCCTTTCATATTGCAGAATTCTAACCCATTGTCAGTTTTAAGACACTTGATTTTCCTCTCTATTTGTTTCTCAACCATAGTATTCTATTTGACAAAAGTTAAAAATGCATATTCCATAGACTTCAAAAAATATATATAAACCATTCGAAAATAATCATTAATCAGAGTCATAAAATACCTGACACCATTTTTGGAGGAAGTTTTGTATGGACCCCATAAATCAGAATGGATGTCATCCAACTTATCATTGGTCTTGTGTATTGCCTGCTTGTTGAACTTCACCTTGGTCTATTTCCCAAACACACAATGTTCATAAAAATCCATAGCTTCTTTTTTATAATCGTTCAACAAATTCTGTTTATCCAACACAAAAAGTCTCTTGTCAATCATATGATCTAGATGCATATGCCATAACTTAGCATAATTTTGATAACTGTTCTATGATGTTATAGTAGTTTCCCCTAAAGCTATGTTGCATTGAAGAGTATATAATCTATATTTCAAACTGGCTTTCATGAATACCATTGAGCCTTTACACACTTTAAGAATACCATTTTTTTACATAAAACCTGTATCATTGGAAATCCATAGTAGAAAGAGAAATCAAGTTTCTCTTTATCTGAGGAACATGCCAACACTCGATTGTTCTAATAGCTCTATCAAACATTCTTAGTCTGATGTCACCAATTCCGTCTATAATCAATAGACTGTTATTACCTATGTACACAGTATCATTCATCTATTTGTATGTAGTAAACCAATACTTGTGTGGACACATATAGAATGTAGCACTAGTATCAAGAATTTAAGAATTCTTCCCATGATCAGAACTCACAGATAAGACTTCTCTAGCACTACTGCTATCATTATCATTAGAATTATTGTCGTCAACTAAATTAGTAGAGTTATCTTGCTTCTTTCCTTTTTTTCTCTTTCAACTTGGGATACTCTTTCTTAAAGTGATCTTATTCCCTGCTTTCATAGCAGTTTGCCTTCTTATCTCTAGATTTTGATCTACTATTTGACTTATTTTTTCTTTGTGTTCTTCTCCTAGTGACCAAGCTCTCTCATTCTATTCTATAGTAAGGGAAGTTCTTTTTCAACTTCTTTGATTTTAATGCATTACTAAAATTATCCAGTGAAATACTATATTTCTCGTATGATAGAGTGTCAACAAAGTCTCATATGATGATGGTAGTGAATACAATATGATTAAGGTCTAATCCTCATTATCAATATTGATATCTATATTGTTCAAGTCCATAATAATAGAATTAAATACATCAAGATCTTGTTAAATGAGCGTACCTTCACTCATTTTCAGATTGTACAGTCTTTTCTTTAGATAAAAGCAGTTTGTCAGCGATCTTTTAGAGTATAATTCTTTTAGTTTTCTCCACGTAGCTGAAGGAGAAACTACCCTAGTAATTTCCCGCAAAACATTATCTATTACACTTATAAAAATTGCACATAAGGCTCTATCTTATAGATCTGTCTTTTTTGTCTCTCTCATACCATCTGGAAATCTTTCCTCAATTGCATTCCACAAACCTTGTAGTGCTAGTGATGATATCATTCTAATTTTTCATAAACTAAAACGAGTTTTACCGTCAAATTTTTTCACCTTACACTTCGTGGATGTCATCTCCAATCCCTAAACTGTGCACCAAAAACAAACAAATAGAGAGAAATAATACTGTCAGAAAAATTTAAAAAACACTCACAATGAGCTACTGCTGCACAGAAAATCGTTGCACACAACCAACGGAGAACAACACACGTTTCCTTGAGCTGACACGCGCCACCACACGCTGTCACACGTGTTGTCACATACGCGGCCACCAGAGATTCACGCGATGCCATCGACCACTGCTTACCGCTGCCGAAGATCATTAAAAAACACATAAAACCATGTGACTCGATGAATCTAGCACGAATCTGGTGAAGACACGTCGAAAAATTATCAGGAACGCCGCAAATTGGGCCTCGCACAAACTTGGCGCCACCACATTAGTTCGTCTTCTCTAACGCATTTTCTCCCTCTTTGGATCTAGTTTTGCACATAGACAAGGCCAAAAAACCTTCCCTTCCCTTCAATCATGCAAAACAGAAAGAAAATTGAGCCGGTCGTACGATTTTTCTTCCTTGTTTAGCCAGCTGCAATTTTTCGTTGTTGGGCTTCGCATGGTCGTGCTTGGACAGATCTAACTGCACTGCTGTTTTGGTTTCACGGATCACCGCATGTCATCGCCGAACTGAGCTCCCACTGCTGCCGCCATTAATCTGTGCGAAAGAAAACACAACAAAAGTTGTAGCAACTAATCTGTTTTGTAAAAAAAAAAATTCTAATTTTCAATTTTTTTGGTTACTTTCACAATCAATCTGCTTTCTCTTCCTACCCCAGCTCAAATTTGAGCTCTGATACACTTGTTGGGAAAAATAATTTCTAAAGCATGCACAATCAACACAAAGTAAAAGCAAAAAAGAAAATGACACATAATTTTACGCGATTCACCAGTGTGCCTACATTTACGGAGAAGACCAATAAGAAAAATATTTTATTATGATCAAAAGAGAGTACAACACCCATAGGTTAGCAAACCTATATATGAGGAGGCTTTTAGGATTTTTTTATGTCGCCAAAATACACATAATATTAATCCCTATGATAATTATAAAAATATCATCATGATTAAAATTATCAAAATTTAAGCGATATCAACACAAACATATTGCTACTATCATCCAACAACCTACTTCTATGGTAGGATAAATCAAGCTTAAAAAATCCAATTCACATTTAGCATCTTAGGACTAGAAAACTATACCACATTTAATCAAAGATTAGACAAGAACAACATATTGTAGCTAATACATAACAAAGTTTAGAAAGAATCTTATTAGAAAATTTTAACAGTCATATTATAAGCAAGTTTAAAATTAGCATTTGATCCCTATAAACCTTGAGTTAGCATATTAAATCAAATAAGGAAAATATTAATACTTCCACAAGACTCCTAAAGTGTATACATACTGAAATAAAATAAGGCCAGAGAATAATCAGTGGAAGTAGAGGGATTTTTACCTGATTAACCTCACTTGACAAGTTCTGGACTTACATTAAAGTGTGAGCTCAACAAGTGAATGTGACAAACGAAATGGTTGAGAAAGAGCACCAGGGTGCATGTGATTAGGTCGAGTATTGGAGCCTTGATGGTCTAGAGGCTAAGAAAGGAGATGGAAGCAAGGAATGAGAGAATAACCTAGATATGGATAGCTTACAAGGTAGTTAACATGAGCTTGAACCAATGATTGGAGAAGATGAGTTTGTTGAGAATCATGTAAACAATGATGGATATGAGATAACATTTTGTAGGGAAACGGGAGGCGTCATAAAAAATAAAAAAGGCGTTCAAATTAATTTCAATCGAAGAAATGGCAGCAAAGGAAAATAAGATAGAACCAGCGTCAAGAGGACGAGTAGAGAAGCTCGAGAGAGAGAGAGAGAGAAGAAGAGATACTGAACAGAGAAGAGACGATTACGAAGGTGTTGAAATAAATTTCAGTCAATGCTCGAGGGAAAGACGCAAAGAAACTTGAAAATTTTACTTTTGGAGTTAGCTTTTTATTTTCCATCAGCTCGTATATGTTAAATAGTATATAATATACATATATTTATATTTTGTGTCGGTACAAATTAATTTTACTTATTATATGTGTATAATTTTCATATTTATTAATAGAAGAATATGTCACTAAAGCTTCTACCACTAATAAGACATTTTTTGTGACAAATTAAAAAGGAATCAAATAAAATAAAAACAATAAATTAAAAATGTAAAGGAAAGAAATATAGCAAACTTGAAAAACACCAAAATATGAAATCCATGTCTTGAGATTTTTTAGTGCATCAATGTTGAAAAGAGCAGAACTTCAATATTTTTAAATTGAAAAAGAAAAAAAATATAAAACAAACATTTAGTATGTGAAAGATAAAAACAAATTTATCACTATAAAAAATATTTATAATAACACTTATTTTTAGTGACAAGCATTCCCGTTAATAAATATATAATAAACAAACATTTGCTATTAATATAGGTTAATATCATAAACGGATCTTTTTTTTTTCTTTTGTAAAGGTAATCATATTTTCATTAGTATATGATGATCGTTACTGATGAAAGTTGTTTTTGTTAGTAACTAGGGTCATGTACAAAGTAAACCTATAACTTTAAGTATATAATCAAATTTTAGTTTATCTTATCTTTCATCCCTCATCAAACTCTCTATAGTTTTTCTTTCATCAAGCTCCATTATTTTTGGTTCTTATAGTTCCATCATTCAGCTCCCTATAGTCTCTACTTCATTGTTAGCTTCATATACTTAAGGTTTCAAGTATTAAGCTGCTCTAGGTACTATTTTTTCTTTACTTATTTAATTTTTTTCTTCTTACGAGTGTCATACTTTATTATTTATGATGACAACACGTTGTGTATTACTTCTCTTTTTTCTAGTGAAATTAAGATTTATTTTAAATATTTCTATTGTGTTTTAAAGATGACTTATAATACCCAGGTGGCATATATATATCTATGTGTGTGTATATATATATGTATAATTGCAACATATATATAATGGGACAAAAGAAAAAGAAAAAAAAAAAAAGAGGAACACCTAACTGGCACAAAGAAAAAGAAAATGAAATATATATGTATAAATATATACACACATATAAATGAAAAAAAGAAGAGAGAATTAAAGAAAAAAAAAGAATATAGAGGTGCACTCTGAGAGCAGAAGAAGGAAACATGAAACCATAATATATATATGTATATATAAAAAAAGAAAAAGAGAAAAAGAAAGAAAAAAAAAAAAGAGATGAGAGAGCAAGGAGAGAGGGACACGATTGTGAGAGGAAGAGGGTCGAGCGATGTCGATAGCTGAGAGACAAGGGTTCTCCGGTGTTGCACTATGATGCAACCAAAGGAGAAAGAAAGAGAAGAGGAATCACCATTGGTTAGAGAGAGAAAAAAAGGAGAGAGAGAAAAAACGCGGTGGGTAGAGAGAGAAAGAAGAAAAAGAAGAAGAAGAAAGAAAAAAGAAACAAGAGAAAAGAGAAGAGAACCTGCGGGAAAGGAGGAAAAAGAAAAAAAAAGGAAAAAGGAAAAAAAAAAAGAAGAGAAAGAAAAGAAAAAAAAGAAGGAAAAAAAAGAATAAAAGAAAAGAAAAAAAGGAGAAAAAAATAAAAACAAATTAAGGAAGAAAAATGGAAGGGTGGTGACCAAATATGATATTAGTGCGCCGCATGCGACAATGCATGCTGATTCGATCATCAGAGCTTGATATTATCGGTGACACGTGTGTGATGACACATGGTGATGTTGATGACTAAGACCGTGTGTCCCAAGATAAAATTTGTTCATTATTTCGCGTAATATAGTTTTCAAAATTATTTATAATTTAATATATGTGTTTTCTATTGTAAACGAAAAAAATTATCTAAACGATATTTGAATTTTCGAGAGGACTATAGACCGAGCTAGAAAGGATTTTCAAAGCTTTTCGATCATACGATAGGTAAGAATTATGTGTATTCTATATGGAGATATAAATTATATATTTATATAAATGTGTATATATAGTGCAATATGTGTGAATATTTAAATGTATGTATAATATAATATAAATATAATTAGTATGTCCAATTTATATTTGTGTATATTTATATAGCGCATATATATCTGCGTTGGTATGCATGTGTATGTATATATATAAAATATACAATAGATGAGATATGAATTGATAAGAACAAAATTGATAAAAACAAAACTAATAAGAATAAATGCGTGAATAAATATGTATATAGTATATTGTGTATGATTGTGTTTACGTGCTTAAGTATAAACGTGTGTGCATGTATCAGTAGAGATTGTACGTGTAAATATAAATATATAGTCTGTATGAGACATGTAGTGAAAGTACATGTATATATTGTAACATATGTGTGTGTATTAATATGTGTGTACGTATGTTATCCATGTGAAAGGTACAATTAATGTGTGTACGCATGGAATTTGGATACACTGTACTCGTTGTGTGATCTGGTGCAAATGTACAGTGCATTGTACTTGTTATGTGATCTGGTACAGTTACATAAAGAATTTGAACATCTTGTACTCGTTGTGTGATCTGGTACAAGATGATTCAGAAAGGGGTTTAAAATGTATGACTTTGATGTGTGTGATGATATCGTGTATTATGTGTGTGTTTATGTTTAATTATATATAAAAATTAAGATCTTAAGTATGAAATAAGTGAGTTAGAAATGAGAGAGATTTGTAAAGAGTATAGAGTATAAGAACCCTGAATACTTACTCGTTTAGTCTGAATCGAGGAGGGAAAAGTGTGTGTATGCCTGAAGTTCAGTGGATATGGT
The DNA here is from genome assembly GCF_054855325.1 of Carica papaya. NCBI lineage: Eukaryota > Viridiplantae > Streptophyta > Magnoliopsida > Brassicales > Caricaceae > Carica > Carica papaya. The sequence continues at coordinate 26,325,417 of NC_142312.1, read as the reverse complement.
GAACCTGCACATGGATAGTGTTTGAAACATAATCCAAACGTGGATAAATATTCGTGTGCGGGTCACCTAGCAAACATAACTGATGTTGTCAATGTGAGATTGTGTATCCTATCTATGCGATGGGGGGAGCTTTTTCGCCTCTACTCATTGACAACATAAACGACATTACACTATAAAACTTTAGATATGATATTCTGAGTGTATTGTGATATTTCGAGTGTAGATGTGATATCTGAGTAGATGTGTGATATTCGAATAGATAAATATTACTAAGAAAGAATGTGAATAATAAAGAAAGAATTACTTGAATTAAGTAAAAGATTTCAAAAATAATCTATAAGAATAAGAGTATAATATAATAAAAAAGATTAAGATAAGTTTTTGTTGATATTCTGTTGTGTAAATATTTATGATGTTTTGATTGATATTTTTCTAGATTATAATATTGTTATATCTTGTATTTTGCTTGAATATATCGTAAATCTCCGTTATAGAATCTTTTTTCTTACTGAGCTTGTAAAACTCACCCCGATCCAGGTCATAAGAGATGATAAATAAATTCAAGATCAATGGAAGAAGACAAAGAAAACTTCATTAGTTTTATTCTAATATTATAAATTAATTTAAATACCTCAATTATTTGTAAACAAATAATTATCCTGTCACAAGTAATGTGTATTAAATTGTAGTTCCGCTGCATATTGAACATTTATTTATTTTACTAGTTAGAAATGTTATGCTACCGTTCGTACTTACGACATTAAGGTTCGGGCTGTGACATGATTGAATTTTATGAGTGTTATATTTTAATAGTATAAATATAATATGCAAATTTTGTACAATTGGCAACATGAGAAAAGGTGTATACCAACAAGAAAAAGTATATGTACTAATGACAAAATCATTGGTATTGATATTGTTTATATAGACAAAAAATTGTTGTTGTAGGTCAAATTTTTGTTTGTATAGTCTAAACTATATAAATAGAAATCAGTTGGCATAATAACACTTTATAAATAAATATTTTCATTTCTATAGACTCATATACTTATTTTGATAGTTCATAGAGTCATTTAAAACTCTTAAGAGGAAAAGATAAAGCTTTTGTTGGTTTGGTCCTCAAGAGGCTATATTAATGGACGTAATAATAGTTTTTTACCGTTATTATAGGTTATTTCACTTGTAGTATATATTAATTAGTAAAATTTTATATATTTATTTCTCCTAAATTCATCGATCTTAATTTCATTTTTTTAATCTAATTATACCTCGTGTTTTTATAACGTCCCAGAACTTGAAAGGGAGATAAAAACATGAATTGAATATGGAAGCGAAATAATAGAGTTAAGATTTACATTCCTTACACAATAATTTAAAATACCCAATAAAGGTAGAAAATGATCATTCTAAAAGAATAAGCGAAAAATCAAGAAATAAATAAAAAGTAAACAATTACGTATCCTAGGACGACCTTCACTAGTCTTTGAAAGGAGTTCGGTTGGTGAACTATTCACAACTCCCTTATTGATTGGGATCTAGATCTTAGTCCTATTGATCTAAAATGGTTAATGAAAGGGTGAACTACACTAGTCTAGTAAGAATATCACACTATTCACTGATACAAAGATGAAGGTTGATAAAAATTATAAAAATAATTAATGGAGCTCTTTAATTAAGTAAATTTATTTATTATAAATAAAATCATTTATTGCATACTTATCGTAGCGAGATTTTCAAAACCAACCTATAGAGGCAATAACATAAACAATATCATAATCTCATATTCAATTAGGTAGAATAACAATTTTCTCTTTTATTGCTTACTGGTATCTTTGGAGGTCCATAGGGATGTCCCACTACGCGTGAACCCATAACAAAACTTATCAACTAACCGGCCACCCCCATACCCCGTCTGGTATGAGCGCCAAAAGTACCATCTCTCAATACCCCGTCTAGTATGAGGGTGAATTGGGTCGTCCTCATACCCCGTCCAGTATAAGCGCCAAAAATATCATTTCTTGATACCCTGTCCGGTATGAAGTAATGTTCACGGTAGGATTCTCTATGTACCCGATCCGTCCACCATCTCTCAGGATATCCCGTAAGATAACCGTTTCATTAATTCACTTAACCAAGTAATTTTCTATTTATATTTAATTTTTAGTTTCACAATTTAACTGTAACTCACGCAAGACAAGCAATATATGCATTAAGAAAACACAACTGAATCATCTTACCAATTTCAGTGTATTATCATGCATTTAAAACTGTAAAATCAAACAATCAATTAAAACAGGACAAACAGTAATAAATAACCGGTTCTGTCTCCATTAGTAATCTGTAATTAATTATCAAAGTTTTCTAAATTACGCAAAATACTGTATTATTTATAATTAAACTTCAATTCCATAACAAGGAATAAGGTGAGGAATTCTTATCCGAATCAATGTCCGAAATAATAAATTTTTTATTGCATACTGGCAGTCCCGAATTTCTTGAATTTTCCTGCAGAGGTAAAAACACGCTTCATGTACCTAAAAATACCAAAAAAACCTAAAATTGGTGTTAAAAATCTTTTCCGGCTAATTTCAAAATTCTGGCACGGCGGCATCGTCGTGTTCCAGCGACGGCACTGTCGCCCGCGACGGCGATTTACCTCGAATTGGCCATTTTCGACCAATTTTATATCCATCTCTGTGAAAAAAAACACGTTAAGGGGTCTCGATTGACCGAAAAAAGTCAAAAATAAAAACTTACCTGCGGTAGAATTCTCTAGTGCGGTAGCTCCGCCAGCTCACCTTCATGGCTGGGTATTTTTTTTTTCGATCAACATGTAGAAAATAGAATAATGAACATAATGGAGGAAAAATCGCACGAAACGGGAAACAGAAAGGGGCTCATCACAGGCAATTTTTGATTTTTTTCGCGGCGGCACCGCTAGACTTTACCCGCAGTTTTTAGCTCATCCGTCATTCTTTTTGCTCCGATTTGGCCATGAGAGTGTTCAAAATCAAATTTCGAGTGAATAAAAGAATTTTTATCTTTTTTAGCAATCGGAGGTGGCTCCAGCGCGGCAACAGACTCCATTTTCCAGTGACTGGTTTTTTTTCTCCGGCGAGGGGAGGGGGACTGGCGGCTAGGGTTTCGGTTCAGTATGAAGTGAGATATTTATACTCATCTTCCTTAAATCTAAATCGTTCATCGCGTTTGATCTCGACCGTCCGATCACGTTTAAAGAAGAAATGAATCTGAATCGTTCATCGCGATTTGATCTTGACTGTACGATCGCGTATAAAGAGAAAATGAATCTGAACCGTTCATCGCGACCATCTAATCGTGCCAGATGAGAGAACGGATTCAGACTATCCACACTCGCGAGAATGCATCAGGGCCGTCCGATCGCGGGTACGCGGATTGCTAGCATGGCCTATAACGTGGCATCGAGTCAGCGTGCCTTGCCACATGGCATACTACGGTTTATCGGAATTGCTAACTAGGCGGTCCTGTGACGTATTTTTTTTAATTGTGTTTTGACCCCCAATTTTTTATTTCTCTTTCAAAAATACCCTTCGAACTTAAATTTTCACCTTTTTTTTTCAAAATTATTTTCAATTTCATCATCCACCTATTTGTTCTAATAAATTTATAAATTTAAAAATTATTTTTTGATTTTTTTTAATTTTAAAATTAATCCTGAACCAAATTTCGAAACTGGATATTACAGGTTTTTCTTAATGTCATACCAATTTGATTAAAATAGATGCCAAAAAAGAAAACAAGGACATATCTTTTTGGTATTCTTCAACATCCTCTTTTCCACTTTATAGGAGAAAAAGAACATAATTTTTCTCCCAAATGTAGGCCAGATAATCAACATATATTGATAAAATATTCAATCCAATCCCAATTTGATAAATTTTTATGCCCCAAATAATTTTTTAAGGAAGAAAAGTGCTGTGGAAAGTAATGGCAGAACTATAACATAAAGTTAGGGAGTAAATTTGTTTTTTGTTAACAAAAGAAATAGGGGGAGTTGAGCAAAGCTTCCACAAAAATGATTGAATCATATATAATTTTACACTTCTTATTATCCTAATAAAGTAATAAAATTTTATATGTTTTATTATTTATTTACTTATATTTTCTACATAGGAATGTATAATATTTGTATACATGCATTTAAACTTAATATTATTAGTATTCAAATTAGATTTATTTAATATTTTTTTTTTCACATTTTTAATTTTCTTTTGCATTATTAATTAATACTTTACTAATTTTTAATAAGAAGGTATATATTTGAATTTGAGGGATATAGGGCTACACTGTTTTTGAGTTATATATCTGGGTGGGAAGAGATTTCTCTGTGTTTGATATTGAATGGATATTTGGTGGAGCTTTTAGTGAGCTTCTCCCTTCTAAGAAGATCAAGCTATTCAGATTATATCCAAAGGATTTTGTTGTCGAGGAAAAACTTTTATATCTACAAAGTTCAAACAGATTTGATAGATGTTTTATTTCGAGTAAGTGACTCCTATTGAAGATAATAATTTATAATTTTTAATACAGTTTAATTTTTTTATTTTATTAAAAAATTAAATTAAATATAATTAATATATATATATTTTTTAAAATTTTCTTAAATAATTTATGTATTAGACTTAAATATATATTTTTTGTCTTTTTCTTTTTAAGTAATTTATGTTTTAAACTTAAATATGTTCAATGAATTACACTTAATTATAACTTATAAATTTAGAATTTTAAGATTAAGTACCTATATGTACTAATATACTTGAAAATTTATAGATACACCATCATAAATTTAATAATTAAATTCTATTAGTCTCTCCTTATTCTTTCTCTTATTTCTAATAAAATATTATCTAAAATATAACTTATCTCTTAAAATTTTTGCAACAGCTACCCTGATGCTATTTTAGTAGTTGTAATTAATTTTTACGGTGAAAATATGATACAACATTACTGCAAAGCCACACACACACACAGATATAACATATATATGTGTATATATATATGTTTATGTGTGTCAAAGTACCTCAAAGCATAAGGTTATAAGGTAAACGAGGTAGTCAAACAAGAAACCTAAATTAACCAAGATAGAAATTTAATAGTCACAAGACAGAATTACTTGAAGAAGCAGCAGAAAAAAGAGTACAACAGTAGCCAAAAGAGATAAACTGAAATAACTTTCCCAATATTGAGGTGAAGATGAGATAGGTCCCGAGATAAACTCCCAGTGGCGGATTATCTTCAACTTAACAATCCCAAAATGAGAGGTAAGTATCCTGAACATGAGCAGAACAGTAGATAAAACTATTAATTCTTATTATTATACACACAAATATATATATAGATGTAGATATATATATATACTTACATCCATCTTTCATTTGCAGCCTGATTGTTGGCCTCCCAATGTGAGCCCAAAATGAGTATGAGGAAGGTGTGCCCACTGTATATCGAAAGAAAGAAGATTTAGTTAGTTACCCACTCGGCTAACACACACACACATATATATATAGGATAAAGACCTAATTAATTCATAGCTCAAAGATTTTGGTAAGCTAGATTAAATTAGGACAAAAGTTACATTCTTTGCAGCAGTGGTAAATGCTTGCTTGTGGCTGATACATGGGTTAATTGCCTTGATCCTTTGAATCTCCTCTCTGTATATAAGTCATATTCATTATATCTGTATGCATACATATTGGTTTTTTTTGGGAAACAGTTACTTTTATCAAGAGAAATTAATTATCATTACTTCATGAACTGATTGTATGCAGAAGGTCCTCGCTGTCTTTTCCCAGATGGATCTGAGAACATTAAAAGAAATTCTCATGAAAATTTCAGAATTGAAAGGGAAAATATTACTTGCTTTACATATATACGCGCATATATATATGTGTGTGTGTGCGTGTGTGTGTAGAAGTGTGCGATTATTTAACATTGATTGAAAAGTAGCCGTTGATTCTTACGAAAGGTTGGAGCTTCTGGTAGCTTGGTTTCCTTTTTGTTGCAATTGGATGAGGAACCCAGCTCAGTTCCAAGGCTAAGATACGTGTTGTAGTAATTATGTGCCTGAAAGTTTCCAAGGGTAAGACACATGTTGTAGTAATTGATATTGCTCTAGCATACACTTTCCATATATATTACATACACATATACATACATATATATATATATATAAACTTGAAGCTTATAAGGGCAAGATGAGAAAATCAATTGCTCTTGAATACTCATCATTTGATAAAATATTTACTAATTATTATATAATAAATTAATTTCTTTGTTGTTAATTTGAAAATTTGAATTAATTGGTTTTCTAATCTATTATTTAAAGAAAATCACATTTCAGAAGATAGAGGGTAAACAAAATGAAAATAATTTTACGCACTAGCTGAATTGAAATATTCCTAATAAATTTTGCATATATGCTAATTAATCAAAAATTATATTTTCATATGTTCTCATTACAAAATTGTATTATAATAAATATATATAGGTCACTTAATTATAATATATATATCTATATCTATACTAGAAAAATACATTAAACACTCTCTAGTTCAATTTACTTGATTATATCTTAAATTGTTTTTTAATTTTATATTCTGATGTACTATGTATATATTTATATATATTAATAAATTGAAAAAGATATGGGTAAAAAGTATGCAATAGGAGTTTTAGGAAATATAAAGCAAGAAAAAATAGTAAACCAGATTTTGAAGTGTTTACACCAATTAATTTCTTTGAAGCTTCTACAAGAGATTGTTAATAGGAAACCTACAATTTGACACAAGATTTTTCTTCATTACTTCCTGAGAAAATGCATGTAAAAATTTAGTTTCCTTTCAGGGAAAAAAAAAGAAAAAAACAGCAAAAAAAAAAGAAAATTAAATTAATGGATATTACAAAAGTTCTTGCCTGATATAAAAGTCTGCCTGCAGGTTTAATTTCAGTGCTGGAAAATATAAAGAAACAAAACCAGAAGCAGAAACCCTAGATTCAAAGAGACACCCTAAAGAGGTAATTAGGAAACATTTGATTTTTTCTCTTCAAAAATAAACAAACACAAGAAACCCTTTATGTCGTTTGTGTATATATCAATATATATGCTTTCAGATTACCCTTTTTGTTCCAACACATCACCTGATGAAGATCTTGTGTTGACATTGACTGTAACGTGGCTGCCATGTTCACAGACCAAAGGTTGCTGCAATGCACACACCGGATGGTCACAATATCATACAAGCTGCTGCATGGGACTCTCACCTGCCCAAAAATTTACAAAAAAAAAAAATTAAACCCAGAAACCGCCATTGATCCAGAGGTTAGTTTGAAGATGAATATACTTGGGGATCTGTAAAAGATCTTCTTTCTCTTGATCCAAGAAAGTAAGATATCAATCAAGACAAGAGAAAAAACAAAGGTTTTCTGATATTGATGCAGTAATCCACAGTTCAACTTTTGCCTCGACTTTAGTGCTTAGTTTGAATATAGGAATAACCCAATTCAATTCTTTAAAAAATATGAAAAAAAAAAAGGAATTGCTTTGAAAATAACAAATTGTCTGATATCTCTTTAATTTGCCTTTTCTTTTTCCCCTCACTCTTTTGCTGTTACTTTTCTTTGATCTGACTGCAAAAGAAGAAGGAAAGAAAATAATCTTTGATGGGGACTTGATATTGAAAGTAACCCACCAGTGTTCAAATATAGATATATACATAGATACAATAAAGTGTGTATATATATATATTATAATGTAAAAGGAAGAAATCCCAGGAAGAAAATGAAAAGAGACAGATGAAATAACTTAAAAAGAAAAAAACCTGCGAACCTGAAATGTAGAAGCAGAAGCAAAGACTACTGATCAAAATCTTGTTTGACTTTCTCTTTAAAAGAAAAAGAAGAGACAAAAGAATATAACAGAGATTCATAAAGCGAATCTTTTCCCAAATTAAGAAGTTGAAAGTTACGTAGATCGATGTATGTATATCAATATATTGTATGTATGTATGTATGTATATACCGCAACGACAATATTGCAATGCTTGCAGGGCATGTAACACAGTCTTTCACACTCAAAACCGTTGGAGCTTGACATGTTTCTTCTGGTTC